>NC_134353.1:593392179-593692179 GCF_048569485.1 Anomaloglossus baeobatrachus | reverse complement strand
CCCCTCAACTAGTGGAGAACCTCAAGACTCAGCTAGCTAACTGGAGGCAGAGGTTACTTCAAATGCCAAAGCTAAATCCACACACATCCTGTGAAAAGGGATAGAGCTTCAATCCACCCGAGAGGGCCTGCAGACACCGGCTCAGGGCTCTGTGTGCAGGGACGGGACAGAGGGGAGAGGTAAGCACTAGAGTTGAGCGCGGTTCGCGGTTCGAGGTTCTCCAGTTCGCGGCTCGAGTGATTTTGGGGCTGTTCTAGATAGAACTAGAACTCGAGCTTTTTGCTAAAGCTCGATAGTTCTAGATACGTTCGAGAACGGTTCTAGCAGCAAAAGGACCAGATAATTAGTAGCTGGCTTTCCGCTGTAATAGTGTAAGTCACTCTGTGACTCACAGTATTATGAATTTTCAGTGTATAGTGTGCGGGAATAGCGCATTCAGATCACTGCTGTATGGATAATGGCGATAGCCTTTTTTTTTTTTTCCTTGTCTTCCTTCCCTAAGCACGCGCGTGTAGTGGGGCGGGCCAGCATGTCAGCCAACCCCAGACACACACACAGCTAAGTGTACTTTTAGCCTGAGAAGCAACGGCATGTGTGATAGGATGTCCATGTCACATGTCCCTGCATTATAAAACCGGACATTTTCCTCCAGCACGCCATTATCTTCCTTCTGCGTCCTTGGTGTCAGATATCACTGGCGCAGCTCCTATCGCCGATATTGCTGTATACGCTCCATACACAGCGCTGGACAGCTTAGGGATAGCACTTTCTATCAGTCCATTTAAGGGCTCAAACCGGCAGGGTCAGAGCCATAGGTGACAGAGTTTAAAACAGAGTTTAACAGCTACACAAGATGACAGCGTCTGTGTAGCTAAGGTCAGGGATTTCCACGCTGCATTTCCCCATTAGGAGGGATAGAAAGGCAGGCTTCCTTTCCCCTACCCAGAGACCCACAACCCTGCCACTGTACCCTCCTGCCCTTTGCACACTCAAACTCATTGTTACTAAGCCATTATACTAGCAAACACTGAGTGAACTTAGTGGCATCCTAAACGTGGCTGTTGGACTGCTGTATTGCCCCAGTAGTGCAAAGATATTTGCAGCACGTCTGCCTGCATTGCACACTAAAACTCATTGTTACTAAGCCATTATACTAGCAAACACTGAGTGAACTTAGTGGCATCCTAAACGTGGCTCTTGGACTTCTGTATTGTCCCACTAGTGCAAAGATATTTGCAGCACGTCTGCCTGCATTGCACACTCAAACTCATTGTTACTAAGCCATTATACTAGCAAACACTGAGTGAACTTAGTGGCATCCTAAACGTAGCTCTTGGACTTCTGTATTGTCCCACTAGTGCAAAGATATTTGCAGCACGTCTGCCTGCATTGCACACTCAAACTGATAGTTACTAAGCCATTATACTAGCAAACACTGAGTGAACTTAGTGGCATCCTAAACGTGGCTCTTGGACTTCTGTATTGTCCCACTAGTGCAAAGATATTTGCAGCACGTCTGCCTGCATTGCACACTCAAACTGATAGTTACTAAGCCATTATACTAGCAAACACTGAGTGAACTTAGTGGCATCCTAAACGTGGCTCTTGGACTTCTGTATTGTCCCACTAGTGCAAAGATATTTGCAGCACGTCTGCCTGCATTGCACACTCAAACTGATAGTTACTAAGCCATTATACTAGCAAACACTGAGTGAACTTAGTGGCATCCTAAACGTGGCTGTTGGACTGCTGTATTGCCCCAGTAGTGCAAAGATATTTGCAGCACGTCTGCCTGCATTGCACACTCAAACTGATAGTTACTAAGCCATTATACTAGCAAACACTGAGGAAACTTAGTGGCATCCTAAACGTGGCTGTTGAACTTCTGTATTGTCCCACTAGTGCAAAGATATTTGCAGAACGTCTGCCTGCATTGCACACTCAAACTTATTGTTACTAAACCATTATACTAGCAAACACTGAGTGAACTTAGTGGCATCCTAAAAGTGGCTGTTGGACTTCTGTATTGTCCCACTAGTGCAAAGATATTTGCAGCACGTCTGCCTGCATTGCACACTCAAACTGATAGTTACTAAGCCATTATACTAGCAAATACTGAGTGAACTTAGTGGCATCCTAAACGTGGCTGTTGGACTGCTGTATTGCCCCAGTAGTGCAAAGATATTTGCAGCACGTCTGCCTGCATTGCACACTCAAACTGATAGTTACTAAGCCATTATACTAGCAAACACTGAGGAAACTTAGTGGCATCCTAAACGTGGCTGTTGAACTTCTGTATTGTCCCACTAGTGCAAAGATATTTGCAGAACGTCTGCCTGCATTGCACACTCAAACTTATTGTTACTAAACCATTATACTAGCAAACACTGAGTGAACTTAGTGGCATCCTAAAAGTGGCTGTTGGACTTCTGTATTGTCCCACTAGTGCAAAGATATTTGCAGCACGTCTGCCTGCATTGCACACTCAAACTCATTGTTACTAAGCCATTATACTAGCAAACACTGAGTGAACTTAGTGGCATCCTAAACGTGGCTCTTGGACTTCTGTATTGTCCCACTAGCGTAAAGATATTTGCAGCATGTCTGCCTGCATTGCACACTCAAACTGATAGTTACTAAGCCATTATACTAGCAAACACTGAGTGAGCTTAGTGGCATCCTAAACGTGGCTCTTGGACTTCTGTATTGTCCCACTAGTGCAAAGATATTTGCAGCACGTCTGCCTGCATTGCACACTCAAACTGATAGTTACTAAGCCATTATACTAGCAAACACTGAGGAAACTTAGTGGCATCCTAAACGTGGCTGTTGGACTTCTGTATTGTCCCACTAGTGCAAAGATATTTGCAGAACGTCTGCATGCATTGCACACTCAAACTTATTGTTACTAAGGCATTATACTAGCAAACACTGAGTGAACTTAGTGGCATCCTAAAAGTGGCTGTTGGACTTCTGTATTGTCCCACTAGTGCAAAGATATTTGCAGCACGTCTGCCTGCATTGCACACTCAAACTCATTGTTACTAAGCCATTATACTAGCAAGCAAACACTGAGTAAACTTAGTGGCATCCTAAACGTGGCTGTTGGACTGCTGTATTGCCCCAGTAGTGCAAAGATATTTGCAGCACGTCTGCCTGCATTGCACACTCAAACTGATAGTTACTAAGCCATTATACTAGCAAACACTGAGTGAACTTAGTGGCATCCTAAACGTGGCTCTTGGACTTCTGTATTGTCCCACTAGTGCAAAGATATTTGCAGCACGTCTGCCTTCATTGCACACTCAAACTCATTGTTACTAAGCCATTATACTAGCAAACACTGAGTGAACTTAGTGGCATCCTAAACGTGGCTCTTGGACTTCTGTATTGTCCCACTAGCGTAAAGATATTTGCAGCACGTCTGCCTGCATTGCACACTCAAACTGATAGTTACTAAGCCATTATACTAGCAAACACTGAGTGAGCTTAGTGGCATCCTAAACGTGGCTCTTGGACTTCTGTATTGTCCCACTAGTGCAAAGATATTTGCAGCACGTCTGCCTGCATTGCACACTCAAACTGATAGTTACTAATCCATTATACTAGCAAACACTGAGTGAACTTAGTGGCATCCTAAACGTGGCTCTTGGACTTCTGTATTGTCCCACTAGTGCAAAGATATTTGCAGAACGTCTGCCTACATTGCACACTCAAACTTATTGTTACTAAGGCATTATATTAGCAAACACTGAGTGAACTTAGTGGCATCCTAAAAGTGGCTGTTGGACTTCTGTATTGTCCCACTAGTGCAAAGATATTTGCAGCACGTCTGCCTGCATTGCACACTCAAACTCATTGTTACTAAGCCATTATACTAGCAAACACTGAGTGAACTTAGTGGCATCCTAAACATGGCTGTTGGACTGCTGTATTGCCCCAGTAGTGCAAAGATATTTGCAGCACGTCTGCCTGCATTGCACACTCAAACTGATAGTTACTAAGGTATTATACTAGCAAACACTGAGTGAACTTAGTGGCATCCTAAACGTGGCTGTTGGACTTCTGTATTGTCCCACTAGTGCAAAGATATTTCCAGCACATCTGCCTGCATTGCACACTCAAACTCATTGTTACTAAGCCATTATACTAGCAAACACTGAGTGAGCTTAGTGGCATCCTAAACGTGGCTCTTGGACTTCTGTATTGTCCCACTAGTGCAAAGATATTTGCAGCACGTCTGCCTGCATTGCACACTCAAACTGATAGTTACTAAGCCATTATACTAGCAAACACTGAGTAAACTTAGTGGCATCCTAAACGTGGCTGTTGGACTTCTGTATTATCCCACTAGTGCAAAGATATTTGCAGAACGTCTGCCTGCATTGCACACTCAAACTTATTGTTACTAAGGCATTATACTAGCAAACACTGAGTGAACTTAGTGGCATCCTAAAAGTGGCTGTTGGACTTCTGTATTGTCCCACTAGTGCAAAGATATTTGCAGCACGTCTGCCTGCATTGCACACTCAAACTCATTGTTACTAAGCCATTATACTAGCAAACACTGAGTGAACTTAGTGGCATCCTAAACGTGGCTGTTGGACTTCTGTATTGTCCCACTAGTGCAAAGATATTTGCAGCACGTCTGCCTGCATTGCACACTCAAACTTATTGGTACTAAGCCATTTTACTAGCAAACACTGAGTGAACTTAGTGGCATCCTAAAAGTGGCTGTTGGACTTCTGTATTGTCCCACTAGTGCAAAGATATTTGCAGCACGTCTGCCTGCATTGCACACTCAAACTCATTGTTACTAAGCCATTATACTAGCAAACACTGAGTGAACTTAGTGGCATCCTAAACATGGCTGTTGGACTGCTGTATTGCCCCAGTAGTGCAAAGATATTTGCAGCACGTCTGCCTGCATTGCACACTCAAACTGATAGTTACTAAGCCATTATACTAGCAAACACTGAGTGAACCTAGTGGCATCCTAAACGTGGCTGTTGGACTTCTGTATTGTCCCACTAGTAGAGATGAGCGAACCGGTCCCGGTTCGGCTCGAGATCGGTTCGCCGAACGGAGCTCCCGTTCGAGTTCGGCTCGTCGAACGTTCGACGAACCGAACTCGAACTGCATAGGAAACAATGGCAGGCAATCACAAACACAGAAAAACACCTAGAAAACACCCTCAAAGGTGTCCAAAAGGTGACAAACAACTCACAACACATGGGAAAGTGACAAGGACATATACTCATGTGAAAACAAAAGAGCTGGACAAGGAAAAAGAGGAGGACACACAGATATATGAGTATATGCAAGGAAACATCGATTCCATTATTGTGCAACTTGAGCCCTGCTCATTTTAGTCTTCCAATCTGGATAAATTGCCTGAGCTCGCCACGTACGCCTTGGGGATCTTGCCATGTCCTGCAGCCAGCGTTCTCTCGGAACCTGTCTTCAGTGCTGCTGGTGGTCTGCTGGCAGATAAGCACACGCGTCTGTCCACTGACAATGTGGACATGGCTCTCAGAGGACGTTTCTTCCCCTGGGTCAGCCAGGGGACGGGAAAGGCACGCGTATTTTTGAGAGTGCTTCATGCAAAGCATCTTTTTCTTTTTCAAAAGGGGGCTCAACCGATGCCAGTCAAGTGGGGTGTGTGTGGCCCAGTTAGTGGCAACGAAGGAGACTGTGGTTGGAGTCCCCTCGCTGTGTCTCTAAAAGAACCAAGATGAACAAGTCATGGCTCTCAGAGGACTTTTCTTCCCCTGGGTCAGCCAGGGGACGGGAAAGGCACGCATATTTTTGAGAGTGCTTCATGCAAAGCATCTTTTTCTTTTTCAAAAGGGGGCTCAACCGATGCCAGTCAAGTGGGGTGTGTGTGGCCCAGTTAGTGGCAACGAAGGAGACTGTGGTTGGAGTCCCCTCGCTGTGTCTCTAAAAGAACCAAGATGAACAAGTCATGGCTCTCAGAGGACTTTTCTTCCCCTGGGTCAGCCAGGGGACGGGAAAGGCACGCGTATTTTTGAGAGTGCTTCATGCAAAGCATCTTTTTCTTTTTCAAAAGGGGGCTCAACCGATGCCAGTCAAGTGGGGTGTGTGTGGCCCAGTTAGTGGAAACGAGGGAGACTGTGGTTGGAGTCCCCTCGCTGTGTCTCTAAAAGAACCAAGATGAACAAGTCATGGCTCTCAGAGGACTTTTCTTCCCCTGGGTCAGCCAGGGGACGGGAAAGGCACGCGTATTTTTGAGAGTGCTTCATGCAAAGCATCTTTTTCTTTTTCAAAAGGGGGCTCAACCGATGCCAGTCAAGTGGGGTGTGTGTGGCCCAGTTAGTGGAAACGAGGGAGACTGTGGTTGGAGTCCCCTCGCTGTGTTTCTAAAAGACCCAAAATGAACAAATCATGGCTCTCAGAGGACTTTTCTTCCCCTGGGTCATCCAGGGGACGGGAAAGGCACGCGTATTTTTGAGAGTGCTTCATGCAAAGCATCTTTTTCTTTTTCAAAAGGGGGCTCAACCGATGCCAGTCAAGTGGGGTGTGTGTGGCCCAGTTAGTGGAAACGAGGGAGACTGTGGTTGGAGTCCCCTCGCTGTGTTTCTAAAAGACCCAAAATGAACAAATCATGGCTCTCAGAGGACTTTTCTTCCCCTGGGTCAGCCAGGGGACGGGAAAGGCACGCGTATTTTTGAGAGTGCTTCATGCAAAGCATCTTTTTCTTTTTCAAAAGGGGGCTCAACCGATGCCAGTCAAGTGGGGTGTGTGTGGCCCAGTTAGTGGAAACGAGGGAGACTGTGGTTGGAGTCCCCTCGCTGTGTCTCTAAAAGAACCAAGATGAACAAGTCATGGCTCTCAGAGGACTTTTCTTCCCCTGGGTCAGCCAGGGGACGGGAAAGGCACGCGTATTTTTGAGAGTGCTTCATGCAAAGCATCTTTTTCTTTTTCAAAAGGGGGCTCAACCGATGCCAGTCAAGTGGGGTGTGTGTGGCCCAGTTAGTGGAAACGAGGGAGACTGTGGTTGGAGTCCCCTCGCTGTGTTTCTAAAAGACCCAAAATGAACAAATCATGGCTCTCAGAGGACTTTTCTTCCCCTGGGTCAGCCAGGGGACGGGAAAGGCACGCGTATTTTTGAGAGTGCTTCATGCAAAGCATCTTTTTCTTTTTCAAAAGGGGGCTCAACCGATGCCAGTCAAGTGGGGTGTGTGTGGCCCAGTTAATGGAAACGAGGGAGACTGTGGTTGGAGTCCCCTCGCTGTGTTTCTAAAAGACCCAAAATGAACAAATCATGGCTCTCAGAGGACTTTTCTTCCCCTGGGTCAGCCAGGGGACGGGAAAGGCACGCGTATTTTTGAGAGTGCTTCATGCAAAGCATCTTTTTCTTTTTCAAAAGGGGGCTCAACCGATGCCAGTCAAGTGGGGTGTGTGTGGCCCAGTTAGTGGAAACGAGGGAGACTGTGGTTGGAGTCCCCTCGCTGTGTCTCTAAAAGAACCAAGATGAACAAGTCATGGCTCTCAGAGGACTTTTCTTCCCCTGGGTCAGCCAGGGGACGGGAAAGGCACGCGTATTTTTGAGAGTGCTTCATGCAAAGCATCTTTTTCTTTTTCAAAAGGGGGCTCAACCGATGCCAGTCAAGTGGGGTGTGTGTGGCCCAGTTAGTGGAAACGAGGGAGACTGTGGTTGGAGTCCCCTCGCTGTGTTTCTAAAAGACCCAAAATGAACAAATCATGGCTCTCAGAGGACTTTTCTTCCCCTGGGTCAGCCAGGGGACGGGAAAGGCACGCGTATTTTTGAGAGTGCTTCATGCAAAGCATCTTTTTCTTTTTCAAAAGGGGGCTCAACCGATGCCAGTCAAGTGGGGTGTGTGTGGCCCAGTTAGTGGAAACGAGGGAGACTGTGGTTGGAGTCCCCTCGCTGTGTCTCTAAAAGAACCAAGATGAACAAGTCATGGCTCTCAGAGGACTTTTCTTCCCCTGGGTCAGCCAGGGGACGGGAAAGGCACGCGTATTTTTGAGAGTGCTTCATGCAAAGCATCTTTTTCTTTTTCAAAAGGGGGCTCAACCGATGCCAGTCAAGTGGGGTGTGTGTGGCCCAGTTAGTGGAAACGAGGGAGACTGTGGTTGGAGTCCCCTCGCTGTGTTTCTAAAAGACCCAAAATGAACAAATCATGGCTCTCAGAGGACTTTTCTTCCCCTGGGTCAGCCAGGGGACGGGAAAGGCACGCGTATTTTTGAGAGTGCTTCATGCAAAGCATCTTTTTCTTTTTCAAAAGGGGGCTCAACCGATGCCAGTCAAGTGGGGTGTGTGTGGCCCAGTTAGTGGAAACGAGGGAGACTGTGGTTGGAGTCCCCTCGCTGTGTCTCTAAAAGAACCAAGATGAACAAGTCATGGCTCTCAGAGGACTTTTCTTCCCCTGGGTCAGCCAGGGGACGGGAAAGGCACGCGTATTTTTGAGAGTGCTTCATGCAAAGCATCTTTTTCTTTTTCAAAAGGGGGCTCAACCGATGCCAGTCAAGTGGGGTGTGTGTGGCCCAGTTAGTGGAAACGAGGGAGACTGTGGTTGGAGTCCCCTCGCTGTGTTTCTAAAAGACCCAAAATGAACAAATCATGGCTCTCAGAGGACTTTTCTTCCCCTGGGTCAGCCAGGGGACGGGAAAGGCACGCGTATTTTTGAGAGTGCTTCATGCAAAGCATCTTTTTCTTTTTCAAAAGGGGGCTCAACCGATGCCAGTCAAGTGGGGTGTGTGTGGCCCAGTTAGTGGAAACGAGGGAGACTGTGGTTGGAGTCCCCTCGCTGTGTTTCTAAAAGACCCAAAATAAACAAATCATGGCTCTCAGAGGACTTTTCTTCCCCTGGGTCAGCCAGGGGACGGGAAAGGCACGCGTATTTTTGAGAGTGCTTCATGCAAAGCATCTTTTTCTTTTTCAAAAGGGGGCTCAACCAATGCCAGTCAAGTGGGGTGTGTGTGGCCCAGTTAGTGGAAACGAGGGAGACTGTGGTTGGAGTCCCCTCGCTGTGTCTCTAAAAGAACCAAGATGAACAAGTCATGGCTCTCAGAGGACTTTTCTTCCCCTGGGTCAGCCAGGGGACGGGAAAGGCACGCGTATTTTTGAGAGTGCTTCATGCAAAGCATCTTTTTCTTTTTCAAAAGGGGGCTCAACCGATGCCAGTCAAGTGGGGTGTGTGTGGCCCAGTTAGTGGAAACGAGGGAGACTGTGGTTGGAGTCCCCTCGCTGTGTTTCTAAAAGACCCAAAATGAACAAATCATGGCTCTCAGAGGACTTTTCTTCCCCTGGGTCAGCCAGGGGACGGGAAAGGCACGCGTATTTTTGAGAGTGCTTCATGCAAAGCATCTTTTTCTTTTTCAAAAGGGGGCTCAACCGATGCCAGTCAAGTGGGGTGTGTGTGGCCCAGTTAGTGGAAACGAGGGAGACTGTGGTTGGAGTCCCCTCGCTGTGTTTCTAAAAGACCCAAAATGAACAAATCATGGCTCTCAGAGGACTTTTCTTCCCCTGGGTCAGCCAGGGGACGGGAAAGGCACGCGTATTTTTGAGAGTGCTTCATGCAAAGCATCTTTTTCTTTTTCAAAAGGGGGCTCAACCGATGCCAGTCAAGTGGGGTGTGTGTGGCCCAGTTAGTGGAAACGAGGGAGACTGTGGTTGGAGTCCCCTCGCTGTGTTTCTAAAAGACCCAAAATGAACAAATCATGGCTCTCAGAGGACTTTTCTTCCCCTGGGTCAGCCAGGGGACGGGAAAGGCACGCGTATTTTTGAGAGTGCTTCATGCAAAGCATCTTTTTCTTTTTCAAAAGGGGGCTCAACCGATGCCAGTCAAGTGGGGTGTGTGTGGCCCAGTTAGTGGAAACGAGGGAGACTGTGGTTGGAGTCCCCTCGCTGTGTTTCTAAAAGACCCAAAATGAACAAATCATGGCTCTCAGAGGACTTTTCTTCCCCTGGGTCAGCCAGGGGACGGGAAAGGCACGCGTATTTTTGAGAGTGCTTCATGCAAAGCATCTTTTTCTTTTTCAAAAGGGGGCTCAACCGATGCCAGTCAAGTGGGGTGTGTGTGGCCCAGTTAGTGGAAACGAGGGAGACTGTGGTTGGAGTCCCCTCGCTGTGTTTCTAAAAGACCCAAAATGAACAAATCATGGCTCTCAGAGGACTTTTCTTCCCCTGGGTCAGCCAGGGGACGGGAAAGGCACGCGTATTTTTGAGAGTGCTTCATGCAAAGCATCTTTTTCTTTTTCAAAAGGGGGCTCAACCGATGCCAGTCAAGTGGTGGGTGTGTGGCCCAGTTAGTGGAAACGAGGGAGACTGTGGTTGGAGTCCCCTCGCTGTGTCTCTAAAAGAACCAAGATGAACAAGTCATGGCTCTCAGAGGACTTTTCTTCCCCTGGGTCAGCCAGGGGACGGGAAAGGCACGCGTATTTTTGAGAGTGCTTCATGCAAAGCATCTTTTTCTTTTTCAAAAGGGGGCTCAACCGATGCCAGTCAAGTGGGGTGTGTGTGGCCCAGTTAGTGGAAACGAGGGAGACTGTGGTTGGAGTCCCCTCGCTGTGTCTCTAAAAGAACCAAGATGAACAAGTCATGGCTCTCAGAGGACTTTTCTTCCCCTGGGTCAGCCAGGGGACGGGAAAGGCACGCGTATTTTTGAGAGTGCTTCATGCAAAGCATCTTTTTCTTTTTCAAAAGGGGGCTCAACCGATGCCAGTCAAGTGGGGTGTGTGTGGCCCAGTTAGTGGAAACGAGGGAGACTGTGGTTGGAGTCCCCTCGCTGTGTTTCTAAAAGACCCAAAATGAACAAATCATGGCTCTCAGAGGACTTTTCTTCCCCTGGGTCATCCAGGGGACGGGAAAGGCACGCGTATTTTTGAGAGTGCTTCATGCAAAGCATCTTTTTCTTTTTCAAAAGGGGGCTCAACCGATGCCAGTCAAGTGGGGTGTGTGTGGCCCAGTTAGTGGAAACGAGGGAGACTGTGGTTGGAGTCCCCTCGCTGTGTTTCTAAAAGACCCAAAATGAACAAATCATGGCTCTCAGAGGACTTTTCTTCCCCTGGGTCAGCCAGGGGACGGGAAAGGCACGCGTATTTTTGAGAGTGCTTCATGCAAAGCATCTTTTTCTTTTTCAAAAGGGGGCTCAACCGATGCCAGTCAAGTGGGGTGTGTGTGGCCCAGTTAGTGGAAACGAGGGAGACTGTGGTTGGAGTCCCCTCGCTGTGTCTCTAAAAGAACCAAGATGAACAAGTCATGGCTCTCAGAGGACTTTTCTTCCCCTGGGTCAGCCAGGGGACGGGAAAGGCACGCGTATTTTTGAGAGTGCTTCATGCAAAGCATCTTTTTCTTTTTCAAAAGGGGGCTCAACCGATGCCAGTCAAGTGGGGTGTGTGTGGCCCAGTTAGTGGAAACGAGGGAGACTGTGGTTGGAGTCCCCTCGCTGTGTTTCTAAAAGACCCAAAATGAACAAATCATGGCTCTCAGAGGACTTTTCTTCCCCTGGGTCAGCCAGGGGACGGGAAAGGCACGCGTATTTTTGAGAGTGCTTCATGCAAAGCATCTTTTTCTTTTTCAAAAGGGGGCTCAACCGATGCCAGTCAAGTGGGGTGTGTGTGGCCCAGTTAATGGAAACGAGGGAGACTGTGGTTGGAGTCCCCTCGCTGTGTTTCTAAAAGACCCAAAATGAACAAATCATGGCTCTCAGAGGACTTTTCTTCCCCTGGGTCAGCCAGGGGACGGGAAAGGCACGCGTATTTTTGAGAGTGCTTCATGCAAAGCATCTTTTTCTTTTTCAAAAGGGGGCTCAACCGATGCCAGTCAAGTGGGGTGTGTGTGGCCCAGTTAGTGGAAACGAGGGAGACTGTGGTTGGAGTCCCCTCGCTGTGTCTCTAAAAGAACCAAGATGAACAAGTCATGGCTCTCAGAGGACTTTTCTTCCCCTGGGTCAGCCAGGGGACGGGAAAGGCACGCGTATTTTTGAGAGTGCTTCATGCAAAGCATCTTTTTCTTTTTCAAAAGGGGGCTCAACCGATGCCAGTCAAGTGGGGTGTGTGTGGCCCAGTTAGTGGAAACGAGGGAGACTGTGGTTGGAGTCCCCTCGCTGTGTTTCTAAAAGACCCAAAATGAACAAATCATGGCTCTCAGAGGACTTTTCTTCCCCTGGGTCATCCAGGGGACGGGAAAGGCACGCGTATTTTTGAGAGTGCTTCATGCAAAGCATCTTTTTCTTTTTCAAAAGGGGGCTCAACCGATGCCAGTCAAGTGGGGTGTGTGTGGCCCAGTTAGTGGAAACGAGGGAGACTGTGGTTGGAGTCCCCTCGCTGTGTTTCTAAAAGACCCAAAATGAACAAATCATGGCTCTCAGAGGACTTTTCTTCCCCTGGGTCAGCCAGGGGACGGGAAAGGCACGCGTATTTTTGAGAGTGCTTCATGCAAAGCATCTTTTTCTTTTTCAAAAGGGGGCTCAACCGATGCCAGTCAAGTGGGGTGTGTGTGGCCCAGTTAGTGGAAACGAGGGAGACTGTGGTTGGAGTCCCCTCGCTGTGTCTCTAAAAGAACCAAGATGAACAAGTCATGGCTCTCAGAGGACTTTTCTTCCCCTGGGTCAGCCAGGGGACGGGAAAGGCACGCGTATTTTTGAGAGTGCTTCATGCAAAGCATCTTTTTCTTTTTCAAAAGGGGGCTCAACCGATGCCAGTCAAGTGGGGTGTGTGTGGCCCAGTTAGTGGAAACGAGGGAGACTGTGGTTGGAGTCCCCTCGCTGTGTTTCTAAAAGACCCAAAATGAACAAATCATGGCTCTCAGAGGACTTTTCTTCCCCTGGGTCAGCCAGGGGACGGGAAAGGCACGCGTATTTTTGAGAGTGCTTCATGCAAAGCATCTTTTTCTTTTTCAAAAGGGGGCTCAACCGATGCCAGTCAAGTGGGGTGTGTGTGGCCCAGTTAATGGAAACGAGGGAGACTGTGGTTGGAGTCCCCTCGCTGTGTTTCTAAAAGACCCAAAATGAACAAATCATGGCTCTCAGAGGACTTTTCTTCCCCTGGGTCAGCCAGGGGACGGGAAAGGCACGCGTATTTTTGAGAGTGCTTCATGCAAAGCATCTTTTTCTTTTTCAAAAGGGGGCTCAACCGATGCCAGTCAAGTGGGGTGTGTGTGGCCCAGTTAGTGGAAACGAGGGAGACTGTGGTTGGAGTCCCCTCGCTGTGTCTCTAAAAGAACCAAGATGAACAAGTCATGGCTCTCAGAGGACTTTTCTTCCCCTGGGTCAGCCAGGGGACGGGAAAGGCACGCGTATTTTTGAGAGTGCTTCATGCAAAGCATCTTTTTCTTTTTCAAAAGGGGGCTCAACCGATGCCAGTCAAGTGGGGTGTGTGTGGCCCAGTTAGTGGAAACGAGGGAGACTGTGGTTGGAGTCCCCTCGCTGTGTTTCTAAAAGACCCAAAATGAACAAATCATGGCTCTCAGAGGACTTTTCTTCCCCTGGGTCAGCCAGGGGACGGGAAAGGCACGCGTATTTTTGAGAGTGCTTCATGCAAAGCATCTTTTTCTTTTTCAAAAGGGGGCTCAACCGATGCCAGTCAAGTGGGGTGTGTGTGGCCCAGTTAGTGGAAACGAGGGAGACTGTGGTTGGAGTCCCCTCGCTGTGTCTCTAAAAGAACCAAGATGAACAAGTCATGGCTCTCAGAGGACTTTTCTTCCCCTGGGTCAGCCAGGGGACGGGAAAGGCACGCGTATTTTTGAGAGTGCTTCATGCAAAGCATCTTTTTCTTTTTCAAAAGGGGGCTCAACCGATGCCAGTCAAGTGGGGTGTGTGTGGCCCAGTTAGTGGAAACGAGGGAGACTGTGGTTGGAGTCCCCTCGCTGTGTTTCTAAAAGACCCAAAATGAACAAATCATGGCTCTCAGAGGACTTTTCTTCCCCTGGGTCAGCCAGGGGACGGGAAAGGCACGCGTATTTTTGAGAGTGCTTCATGCAAAGCATCTTTTTCTTTTTCAAAAGGGGGCTCAACCGATGCCAGTCAAGTGGGGTGTGTGTGGCCCAGTTAGTGGAAACGAGGGAGACTGTGGTTGGAGTCCCCTCGCTGTGTCTCTAAAAGAACCAAGATGAACAAGTCATGGCTCTCAGAGGACTTTTCTTCCCCTGGGTCAGCCAGGGGACGGGAAAGGCACGCGTATTTTTGAGAGTGCTTCATGCAAAGCATCTTTTTCTTTTTCAAAAGGGGGCTCAACCGATGCCAGTCAAGTGGGGTGTGTGTGGCCCAGTTAGTGGAAACGAGGGAGACTGTGGTTGGAGTCCCCTCGCTGTGTTTCTAAAAGACCCAAAATGAACAAATCATGGCTCTCAGAGGACTTTTCTTCCCCTGGGTCAGCCAGGGGACGGGAAAGGCACGCGTATTTTTGAGAGTGCTTCATGCAAAGCATCTTTTTCTTTTTCAAAAGGGGGCTCAACCGATGCCAGTCAAGTGGGGTGTGTGTGGCCCAGTTAGTGGAAACGAGGGAGACTGTGGTTGGAGTCCCCTCGCTGTGTTTCTAAAAGACCCAAAATAAACAAATCATGGCTCTCAGAGGACTTTTCTTCCCCTGGGTCAGCCAGGGGACGGGAAAGGCACGCGTATTTTTGAGAGTGCTTCATGCAAAGCATCTTTTTCTTTTTCAAAAGGGGGCTCAACCAATGCCAGTCAAGTGGGGTGTGTGTGGCCCAGTTAGTGGAAACGAGGGAGACTGTGGTTGGAGTCCCCTCGCTGTGTCTCTAAAAGAACCAAGATGAACAAGTCATGGCTCTCAGAGGACTTTTCTTCCCCTGGGTCAGCCAGGGGACGGGAAAGGCACGCGTATTTTTGAGAGTGCTTCATGCAAAGCATCTTTTTCTTTTTCAAAAGGGGGCTCAACCGATGCCAGTCAAGTGGGGTGTGTGTGGCCCAGTTAGTGGAAACGAGGGAGACTGTGGTTGGAGTCCCCTCGCTGTGTTTCTAAAAGACCCAAAATGAACAAATCATGGCTCTCAGAGGACTTTTCTTCCCCTGGGTCAGCCAGGGGACGGGAAAGGCACGCGTATTTTTGAGAGTGCTTCATGCAAAGCATCTTTTTCTTTTTCAAAAGGGGGCTCAACCGATGCCAGTCAAGTGGGGTGTGTGTGGCCCAGTTAGTGGAAACGAGGGAGACTGTGGTTGGAGTCCCCTCGCTGTGTTTCTAAAAGACCCAAAATGAACAAATCATGGCTCTCAGAGGACTTTTCTTCCCCTGGGTCAGCCAGGGGACGGGAAAGGCACGCGTATTTTTGAGAGTGCTTCATGCAAAGCATCTTTTTCTTTTTCAAAAGGGGGCTCAACCGATGCCAGTCAAGTGGGGTGTGTGTGGCCCAGTTAGTGGAAACGAGGGAGACTGTGGTTGGAGTCCCCTCGCTGTGTTTCTAAAAGACCCAAAATGAACAAATCATGGCTCTCAGAGGACTTTTCTTCCCCTGGGTCAGCCAGGGGACGGGAAAGGCACGCGTATTTTTGAGAGTGCTTCATGCAAAGCATCTTTTTCTTTTTCAAAAGGGGGCTCAACCGATGCCAGTCAAGTGGGGTGTGTGTGGCCCAGTTAGTGGAAACGAGGGAGACTGTGGTTGGAGTCCCCTCGCTGTGTTTCTAAAAGACCCAAAATGAACAAATCATGGCTCTCAGAGGACTTTTCTTCCCCTGGGTCAGCCAGGGGACGGGAAAGGCACGCGTATTTTTGAGAGTGCTTCATGCAAAGCATCTTTTTCTTTTTCAAAAGGGGGCTCAACCGATGCCAGTCAAGTGGGGTGTGTGTGGCCCAGTTAGTGGAAACGAGGGAGACTGTGGTTGGAGTCCCCTCGCTGTGTTTCTAAAAGACCCAAAATGAACAAATCATGGCTCTCAGAGGACTTTTCTTCCCCTGGGTCAGCCAGGGGACGGGAAAGGCACGCGTATTTTTGAGAGTGCTTCATGCAAAGCATCTTTTTCTTTTTCAAAAGGGGGCTCAACCGATGCCAGTCAAGTGGTGGGTGTGTGGCCCAGTTAGTGGAAACGAGGGAGACTGTGGTTGGAGTCCCCTCGCTGTGTCTCTAAAAGAACCAAGATGAACAAGTCATGGCTCTCAGAGGACTTTTCTTCCCCTGGGTCAGCCAGGGGACGGGAAAGGCACGCGTATTTTTGAGAGTGCTTCATGCAAAGCATCTTTTTCTTTTTCAAAAGGGGGCTCAACCGATGCCAGTCAAGTGGGGTGTGTGTGGCCCAGTTAGTGGAAACGAGGGAGACTGTGGTTGGAGTCCCCTCGCTGTGTCTCTAAAAGAACCAAGATGAACAAGTCATGGCTCTCAGAGGACTTTTCTTCCCCTGGGTCAGCCAGGGGACGGGAAAGGCACGCGTATTTTTGAGAGTGCTTCATGCAAAGCATCTTTTTCTTTTTCAAAAGGGGGCTCAACCGATGCCAGTCAATTGGGGTGTGTGTGGCCCAGTTAGTGGAAACAAGGGAGACTGTGGTTGGAGTCCCCTCGCTGTGTCTCTAAAAGAACCAAGATGAACAAGTCATGGCTCTCAGAGGACTTTTCTTCCCCTGGGTCAGCCAGGGGACGGGAAAGGCATGCGTATTTTTGAGAGTGCTTCATGCAAAGCATCTTTTTCTTTTTCAAAAGGGGGCTCAACCGATGCCAGTCAAGTGGGGTGTGTGTGGCCCAGTTAGTGATAACGAGGGAGACTGTGGTTGGAGTCCCCTCGCTGTGTTTCTAAAAGACCCAAAATGAACAAATCATGGCTCTCAGAGGACTTTTCTTCCCCTGGGTCAGCCAGGGGACGGGAAAGGCACGCGTATTTTTGAGAGTGCTTCATGCAAAGCATCTTTTTCTTTTTCAAAAGGGGGCTCAACCGATGCCAGTCAAGTGGGGTGTGTGTGGCCAAGTTAGTGGAAATGAGGGAGACTGTGGTTGGAGTCCCCTCGCTGTGTCTCTAAAAGAACCAAGATGAGCAAGTCATGGCTCTCAGAGGACTTTTCTTCCCCTGGGTCAGCCAGGGGACGGGAAAGGCACGCGTATTTTTGAGAGTGCTTCATGCAAAGCATCTTTTTCTTTTTCAAAAGGGGGCTCAACCGATGCCAGTCAAGTGGGGTGTGTGTGGCCCAGTTAGTGGAAACGAGGGAGACTGTGGTTGGAGTCCCCTCGCTGTGTTTCTAAAAGACCCAAAATGAACAAATCATGGCTCTCAGAGGACTTTTCTTCCCCTGGGTCAGCCAGGGGACGGGAAAGGCACGCGTATTTTTGAGAGTGCTTCATGCAAAGCATCTTTTTCTTTTTCAAAAGGGGGCTCAACCGATGCCAGTCAAGTGGGGTGTGTGTGGCCCAGTTAGTGGAAACGAGGGAGACTGTGGTTGGAGTCCCCTCGCTGTGTTTCTAAAAGACCCAAAATGAACAAATCATGGCTCTCAGAGGACTTTTCTTCCCCTGGGTCAGCCAGGGGACGGGAAAGGCACGCGTATTTTTGAGAGTGCTTCATGCAAAGCATCTTTTTCTTTTTCAAAAGGGGGCTCAACCAATGCCAGTCAAGTGGGGTGTGTGTGGCCCAGTTAGTGGAAACGAGGGAGACTGTGGTTGGAGTCCCCTCGCTGTGTTTCTAAAAGACCCAAAATGAACAAATCATGGCTCTCAGAGGACTTTTCTTCCCCTGGGTCAGCCAGGGGACGGGAAAGGCACGCGTATTTTTGAGAGTGCTTCATGCAAAGCATCTTTTTCTTTTTCAAAAGGGGGCTCAACCGATGCCAGTCAAGTGGGGTGTGTGTGGCCCAGTTAGTGGAAACGAGGGAGACTGTGGTTGGAGTCCCCTCGCTGTGTTTCTAAAAGACCCAAAATGAACAAATCATGGCTCTCAGAGGACTTTTCTTCCCCTGGGTCAGCCAGGGGACGGGAAAGGCACGCGTATTTTTGAGAGTGCTTCATGCAAAGCATCTTTTTCTTTTTCAAAAGGGGGCTCAACCGATGCCAGTCAAGTGGGGTGTGTGTGGCCCAGTTAGTGGAAACGAGGGAGACTGTGGTTGGAGTCCCCTCGCTGTGTCTCTAAAAGAACCAAGATGAACAAGTCATGGCTCTCAGAGGACTTTTCTTCCCCTGGGTCAGCCAGGGGACGGGAAAGGCACGCGTATTTTTGAGAGTGCTTCATGCAAAGCATCTTTTTCTTTTTCAAAAGGGGGCTCAACCGATGCCAGTCAAGTGGGGTGTGTGTGGCCCAGTTAGTGGAAACGAGGGAGACTGTGGTTGGAGTCCCCTCGCTGTGTTTCTAAAAGACCCAAAATGAACAAATCATGGCTCTCAGAGGACTTTTCTTCCCCTGGGTCAGCCAGGGGACGGGAAAGGCACGCGTATTTTTGAGAGTGCTTCATGCAAAGCATCTTTTTCTTTTTCAAAAGGGGGCTCAACCGATGCCAGTCAAGTGGGGTGTGTGTGGCCCAGTTAGTGGAAACGAGGGAGACTGTGGTTGGAGTCCCCTCGCTGTGTCTCTAAAAGAACCAAGATGAACAAGTCATGGCTCTCAGAGGACTTTTCTTCCCCTGGGTCAGCCAGGGGACGGGAAAGGCACGCGTATTTTTGAGAGTGCTTCATGCAAAGCATCTTTTTCTTTTTCAAAAGGGGGCTCAACCGATGCCAGTCAAGTGGGGTGTGTGTGGCCCAGTTAGTGGAAACGAGGGAGACTGTGGTTGGAGTCCCCTCGCTGTGTTTCTAAAAGACCCAAAATGAACAAATCATGGCTCTCAGAGGACTTTTCTTCCCCTGGGTCAGCCAGGGGACGGGAAAGGCACGCGTATTTTTGAGAGTGCTTCATGCAAAGCATCTTTTTCTTTTTCAAAAGGGGGCTCAACCGATGCCAGTCAAGTGGGGTGTGTGTGGCCCAGTTAGTGGAAACGAGGGAGACTGTGGTTGGAGTCCCCTCGCTGTGTCTCTAAAAGAACCAAGATGAACAAGTCATGGCTCTCAGAGGACTTTTCTTCCCCTGGGTCAGCCAGGGGACGGGAAAGGCACGCGTATTTTTGAGAGTGCTTCATGAAAAGCATCTTTTTCTTTTTCAAAAGGGGGCTCAACCGATGCCAGTCAAGTGGGGTGTGTGTGGCCCAGTTAGTGGAAACGAGGGAGACTGTGGTTGGAGTCCCCTCGCTGTGTTTCTAAAAGACCCAAAATGAACAAATCATGGCTCTCAGAGGACTTTTCTTCCCCTGGGTCAGCCAGGGGACGGGAAAGGCACGCGTATTTTTGAGAGTGCTTCATGCAAAGCATCTTTTTCTTTTTCAAAAGGGGGCTCAACCGATGCCAGTCAAGTGGGGTGTGTGTGGCCCAGTTAGTGGAAACGAGGGAGACTGTGGTTGGAGTCCCCTCGCTGTGTTTCTAAAAGACCCAAAATGAACAAATCATGGCTCTCAGAGGACTTTTCTTCCCCTGGGTCAGCCAGGGGACGGGAAAGGCACGCGTATTTTTGAGAGTGCTTCATGCAAAGCATCTTTTTCTTTTTCAAAAGGGGGCTCAACCGATGCCAGTCAAGTGGGGTGTGTGTGGCCCAGTTAGTGGAAACGAGGGAGACTGTGGTTGGAGTCCCCTCGCTGTGTTTCTAAAAGACCCAAAATGAACAAATCATGGCTCTCAGAGGACTTTTCTTCCCCTGGGTCAGCCAGGGGACGGGAAAGGCACGCGTATTTTTGAGAGTGCTTCATGCAAAGCATCTTTTTCTTTTTCAAAAGGGGGCTCAACCGATGCCAGTCAAGTGGGGTGTGTGTGGCCCAGTTAGTGGAAACGAGGGAGACTGTGGTTGGAGTCCCCTCGCTGTGTTTCTAAAAGACCCAAAATGAACAAATCATGGCTCTCAGAGGACTTTTCTTCCCCTGGGTCAGCCAGGGGACGGGAAAGGCACGCGTATTTTTGAGAGTGCTTCATGCAAAGCATCTTTTTCTTTTTCAAAAGGGGGCTCAACCGATGCCAGTCAAGTGGGGTGTGTGTGGCCCAGTTAGTGGAAACGAGGGAGACTGTGGTTGGAGTCCCCTCGCTGTGTCTCTAAAAGAACCAAGATGAACAAGTCATGGCTCTCAGAGGACTTTTCTTCCCCTGGGTCAGCCAGGGGACGGGAAAGGCACGCGTATTTTTGAGAGTGCTTCATGCAAAGCATCTTTTTCTTTTTCAAAAGGGGGCTCAACCGATGCCAGTCAAGTGGGGTGTGTGTGGCCCAGTTAGTGGAAACGAGGGAGACTGTGGTTGGAGTCCCCTCGCTGTGTTTCTAAAAGACCCAAAATGAACAAATCATGGCTCTCAGAGGACTTTTCTTCCCCTGGGTCAGCCAGGGGACGGGAAAGGCACGCGTATTTTTGAGAGTGCTTCATGCAAAGCATCTTTTTCTTTTTCAAAAGGGGGCTCAACCGATGCCAGTCAAGTGGGGTGTGTGTGGCCCAGTTAGTGGAAACGAGGGAGACTGTGGTTGGAGTCCCCTCGCTGTGTCTCTAAAAGAACCAAGATGAACAAGTCATGGCTCTCAGAGGACTTTTCTTCCCCTGGGTCAGCCAGGGGACGGGAAAGGCACGCGTATTTTTGAGAGTGCTTCATGCAAAGCATCTTTTTCTTTTTCAAAAGGGGGCTCAACCGATGCCAGTCAAGTGGGGTGTGTGTGGCCCAGTTAGTGGAAACGAGGGAGACTGTGGTTGGAGTCCCCTCGCTGTGTTTCTAAAAGACCCAAAATGAACAAATCATGGCTCTCAGAGGACTTTTCTTCCCCTGGGTCAGCCAGGGGACGGGAAAGGCACGCGTATTTTTGAGAGTGCTTCATGCAAAGCATCTTTTTCTTTTTCAAAAGGGGGCTCAACCGATGCCAGTCAAGTGGGGTGTGTGTGGCCCAGTTAGTGGAAACGAGGGAGACTGTGGTTGGAGTCCCCTCGCTGTGTCTCTAAAAGAACCAAGATGAACAAGTCATGGCTCTCAGAGGACTTTTCTTCCCCTGGGTCAGCCAGGGGACGGGAAAGGCACGCGTATTTTTGAGAGTGCTTCATGCAAAGCATCTTTTTCTTTTTCAAAAGGGGGCTCAACCGATGCCAGTCAAGTGGGGTGTGTGTGGCCCAGTTAGTGGAAACGAGGGAGACTGTGGTTGGAGTCCCCTCGCTGTGTTTCTAAAAGACCCAAAATGAACAAATCATGGCTCTCAGAGGACTTTTCTTCCCCTGGGTCAGCCAGGGGACGGGAAAGGCACGCGTATTTTTGAGAGTGCTTCATGCAAAGCATCTTTTTCTTTTTCAAAAGGGGGCTCAACCGATGCCAGTCAAGTGGGGTGTGTGTGGCCCAGTTAGTGGAAACGAGGGAGACTGTGGTTGGAGTCCCCTCGCTGTGTTTCTAAAAGACCCAAAATGAACAAATCATGGCTCTCAGAGGACTTTTCTTCCCCTGGGTCAGCCAGGGGACGGGAAAGGCACGCGTATTTTTGAGAGTGCTTCATGCAAAGCATCTTTTTCTTTTTCAAAAGGGGGCTCAACCGATGCCAGTCAAGTGGGGTGTGTGTGGCCCAGTTAGTGGAAACGAGGGAGACTGTGGTTGGAGTCCCCTCGCTGTGTCTCTAAAAGAACCAAGATGAACAAGTCATGGCTCTCAGAGGACTTTTCTTCCCCTGGGTCAGCCAGGGGACGGGAAAGGCACGCGTATTTTTGAGAGTGCTTCATGCAAAGCATCTTTTTCTTTTTCAAAAGGGGGCTCAACCGATGCCAGTCAAGTGGGGTGTGTGTGGCCCAGTTAGTGGAAACGAGGGAGACTGTGGTTGGAGTACCCTCGCTGTGTTTCTAAAAGACCCAAAATGAACAAATCATGGCTCTCAGAGGACTTTTCTTCCCCTGGGTCAGCCAGGGGACGGGAAAGGCACGCGTATTTTTGAGAGTGCTTCATGCAAAGCATCTTTTTCTTTTTCAAAAGGGGGCTCAACCGATGCCAGTCAAGTGGGGTGTGTGTGGCCCAGTTAGTGGAAACGAGGGAGACTGTGGTTGGAGTCCCCTCGCTGTGTTTCTAAAAGACCCAAAATGAACAATTCATGGCTCTCAGAGGACTTTTCTTCCCTTGGGTCAGCCAGGGGACGGGAAAGGCACGCGTATTTTTGAGAGTGCTTCATGCAAAGCATCTTTTTCTTTTTCAAAAGGGGGCTCAACCGATGCCAGTCAAGTGGGGTGTGTGTGGCCCAGTTAGTGGAAACGAGGGAGACTGTGGTTGGAGTCCCCTCGCTGTGTCTCTAAAAGAACCAAGATGAACAAGTCATGGCTCTCAGAGGACTTTTCTTCCCCTGGGTCAGCCAGGGGACGGGAAAGGCACGCGTATTTTTGAGAGTGCTTCATGCAAAGCATCTTTTTCTTTTTCAAAAGGGGGCTCAACCGATGCCAGTCAAGTGGGGTGTGTGTGGCCCAGTTAGTGGAAACGAGGGAGACTGTGGTTGGAGTCCCCTCGCTGTGTTTCTAAAAGACCCAAAATGAACAAATCATGGCTCTCAGAGGACTTTTCTTCCCCTGGGTCAGCCAGGGGACGGGAAAGGCACGCGTATTTTTGAGAGTGCTTCATGCAAAGCATCTTTTTCTTTTTCAAAAGGGGGCTCAACCGATGCCAGTCAAGTGGGGTGTGTGTGGCCCAGTTAGTGGAAACGAGGGAGACTGTGGTTGGAGTCCCCTCGCTGTGTCTCTAAAAGAACCAAGATGAACAAGTCATGGCTCTCAGAGGACTTTTTTTCCCCTGGGTCAGCCAGGGGACGGGAAAGGCACGCGTATTTTTGAGAGTGCTTCATGCAAAGCATCTTTTTCTTTTTCAAAAGGGGGCTCAACCGATGCCAGTCAAGAGGGGTGTGTGTGGCCCAGTTAGTGGAAACGAGGGAGACTGTGGTTGGAGTCCCCTCGCTGTGTTTCTAAAAGACCCAAAATGAACAAATCATGGCTCTCAGAGGACTTTTCTTCCCCTGGGTCAGCCAGGGGACGGGAAAGGCACGCGTATTTTTGAGAGTGCTTCATGCAAAGCATCTTTTTCTTTTTCAAAAGGGGGCTCAACCGATGCCAGTCAAGTGGGGTGTGTGTGGCCCAGTTAGTGGAAACGAGGGAGACTGTGGTTGGAGTCCCCTCGCTGTGTCTCTAAAAGAACCAAGATGAACAAGTCATGGCTCTCAGAGGACTTTTCTTCCCCTGGGTCAGCCAGCGGGCGGAAAAGGCACGCGTATTTTTGAGAGTGCTTCATGCAAAGCATCTTTTTCTTTTTCAAAAGGGGGCTCAACCGATGCCAGTCAAGTGGGGTGTGTGTGGCCCAGTTAGTGGAAACGAGGGAGACTGTGGTTGGAGTCCCCTCGCTGTGTTTCTAAAAGACCCAAAATGAACAAATCATGGCTCTCAGAGGACTTTTCTTCCCCTGGGTCAGCCAGGGGACGGGAAAGGCACGCGTATTTTTGAGAGTGCTTCATGCAAAGCATCTTTTTCTTTTTCAAAAGGGGGCTCAACCGATGCCAGTCAAGTGGGGTGTGTGTGGCCCAGTTAGTGGAAACGAGGGAGACTGTGGTTGGAGTCCCCTCGCTGTGTTTCTAAAAGACCCAAAATGAACAAATCATGGCTCTCAGAGGACTTTTCTTCCCCTGGGTCAGCCAGGGGACGGGAAAGGCACGCGTATTTTTGAGAGTGCTTCATGCAAAGCATCTTTTTCTTTTTCAAAAGGGGGCTCAACCGATGCCAGTCAAGTGGGGTGTGTGTGGCCCAGTTAGTGGAAACGAGGGAGACTGTGGTTGGAGTCCCCTCGCTGTGTCTCTAAAAGAACAAAGATGAACAAGTCATGGCTCTCAGAGGACTTTTCTTCCCCTGGGTCAGCCAGGGGACGGGAAAGGCACGCGTATTTTTGAGAGTGCTTCATGCAAAGCATCTTTTTCTTTTTCAAAAGGGGGCTCAACCGATGCCAGTCAAGTGGGGTGTGTGTGGCCCAGTTAGTGGAAACGAGGGAGACTGTGGTTGGAGTCCCCTCGCTGTGTTTCTAAAAGACCCAAAATGAACAAATCATGGCTCTCAGAGGACTTTTCTTCCCCTGGGTCAGCCAGGGGACGGGAAAGGCACGCGTATTTTTGAGAGTGCTTCATGCAAAGCATCTTTTTCTTTTTCAAAAGGGGGCTCAACCGATGCCAGTCAAGTGGGGTGTGTGTGGCCCAGTTAGTGGAAACGAGGGAGACTGTGGTTGGAGTCCCCTCGCTGTGTTTCTAAAAGACCCAAAATGAACAAATCATGGCTCTCAGAGGACTTTTCTTCCCCTGGGTCAGCCAGGGGACGGGAAAGGCACGCGTATTTTTGAGAGTGCTTCATGCAAAGCATCTTTTTCTTTTTCAAAAGGGGGCTCAACCGATGCCAGTCAAGTGGGGTGTGTGTGGCCCAGTTAGTGGAAACGAGGGAGACTGTGGTTGGAGTCCCCTCGCTGTGTCTCTAAAAGAACCAAGATGAACAAGTCATGGCTCTCAGAGGACTTTTCTTCCCCTGGGTCAGCCAGGGGACGGGAAAGGCACGCGTATTTTTGAGAGTGCTTCATGCAAAGCATCTTTTTCTTTTTCAAAAGGGGGCTCAACCGATGCCAGTCAAGTGGGGTGTGTGTGGCCCAGTTAGTGGAAACGAGGGAGACTGTGGTTGGAGTCCCCTCGCTGTGTCTCTAAAAGAACCAAGATGAACAAGTCATGGCTCTCAGAGGACTTTTCTTCCCCTGGGTCAGCCAGGGGACGGGAAAGGCACGCGTATTTTTGAGAGTGCTTCATGCAAAGCATCTTTTTCTTTTTCAAAAGGGGGCTCAACCGATGCCAGTCAAGTGGGGTGTGTGTGGCCCAGTTAGTGGAAACGAGGGAGACTGTGGTTGGAGTCCCCTCGCTGTGTCTCTAAAAGAACCAAGATGAACAAGTCATGGCTCTCAGAGGACTTTTCTTCCCCTGGGTCAGCCAGGGGACGGGAAAGGCACGCGTATTTTTGAGAGTGCTTCATGCAAAGCATCTTTTTCTTTTTCAAAAGGGGGCTCAACCGATGCCAGTCAAGTGGGGTGTGTGTGGCCCAGTTAGTGGAAACGAGGGAGACTGTGGTTGGAGTCCCCTCGCTGTGTTTTACATGCTTTTAGAAGGGCATGACATGGCTTGGAGGTTGACTTTCATCATCTGCAAACTGTTGGCTACCAAAATGCTGCCTTTCCAACAAATGTGGTTATAGACAATGAGGAACATACTGATGAAGATGAGACGCAGATACCCGATTGGGATGACAACTTAAATATTCGGTCAGGGCAAGAAGAGGCTCTGTCTGAGGGGGAGGGGAGTGCAAACACAACAATTGATGATGAAGTCCTAGATCCCACCTACTGTCAACCCACAGTCAGACACTCGAGGAGGTCAACAGAGGCGGTGGAGGAGGATGCAACCGACGTCGAAGTAACCTTGCGCCTTCCTGGACACAGTCGGAGCACTGGTAGCACGTCTACAACTGCATCCTCAGCCAACACTCTGCCTCTGAGCATTATTCGGGGTGGATCAACAGGTCGCATGGCCTCTAAGCCTTGCCTAGCCTGGTCCTTTTTTGACATAAAAAAAGATCGCCCTAATTATGTGATCTGTAACATTTGGCATGGTTATCTTAGTAGAGGTCAAAACCTCAGCAGTTTGACAACTTCTTCCATGAATCGTCACATGAATAAATATCATATGGCCTGGTGGGAAGCTCACCGTGCTGCAATGCGGCCTAGCGGAGCCAACCATCCACCGCCTGCCCCTTCCAGTGCATCCGCGCGCTCGTCATCTTCTAGGACTGTGGGGACAGCTGTCACACCTGTTTTTCCACCCACAACTTCCACCACTGTAACCGCAACAGGCAGTTTGCTTGGTAGGTCGTCAGTTGGTTTGGAAGGGGAAACAAGTGATTGTGTACAGCTCTCTCAAACATCGATAGCACCAACGTTGGATGAAGGCAACATCATGTCTCCGCCTGCACTTTCCTCACAAACCTGCATTTTTCCAGGGACACCCTACTCAACACCGTCTACACACAGCAGCCAGATCTCTGTCCCTCAGATGTGGTCAAATAAAAGGCCACTTCCTGCGACCCATGACAAAGCTAAGAGGTTGACTCTATCCCTCTGTAAGCTGTTGGCTACCGAAATGCTGCCTTTCCGCCTAGTGGACACACAGGATTTTAGAGACCTTATGTCTGTCGCTGTGCCCCAGTACCAGATGCCTAGTCGCCACTACTTCTCTAAGAAAGGTGTGCCCGCGCTACACCAGCATGTCACACACAACATCACCGCTTCCTTGAGAAACTCTGTGTGTGAACGGGTGCATTTCACCACCGATACTTGGACCAGTAAGCATGGACAGGGACATTACATGTCGCTGACTGGCCACTGGGTAACTATGGTGATAGATGGTGAAGGGTCTGCTGCACAAGTCTTGCCGTCCACACGACTTGTGTGTCAATCCTCTGTCTGTCCAAGTTCCGCCACTGCTTCTGCATCCTCCACCTCATCTGGGTCCTCCACCTCCGCCCCAAGCCTGCCTGGTCAGGCCACCAGCGTTCTCACTGCGCAGAAGGAATCACGCAACCCTCATTACTATGCTGGCAGCAGAGCGCAACGGCATCAGGCGGTCTTTAGCTTGACATGTCTTGGGAATAAGAGTCACACAGCTGAGGAGTTGTGGTCAGCTCTGCGGTCCGAGTTTCATAAATGGTTGTCTCCACTCAACCTGCAGCCTGGTAAGGCCGTGTGCGACAATGCTGCAAACCTGGGTGCGGCACTTCGCCTGGGCAAGGTGACACACGTACCTTGTATGGCTCACATGTTGAACCTTGTCGTCCAGCAATTTTTAACACACTATCCCGGCCTAGATGGCCTTCTGAACAGGGCACGAAAACTGTCTGCTCACTTCCGCCGTTCAAGCGCCGCAGCTGAGCGACTTGCATCGCTCCAGAAGTCTTTCGGCCTGCCGGTTCATCGCCTGAAATGCGATGTGGCGACACGCTGGAATTCAACTCTCCACATGTTACAGCGACTGTGGCAGCACCGCAGAGCCATGGTGCAATACGTCATGACGTATAGCCTGGGCCAACGAGATGCAGAGGTGGGGCAGATCACCCTGATGGAGTGATCTCAGATCAAGGACCTATGCACCCTTCTGCACAGTTTTGACATGGCGACGAATATGTTTAGCGCTGACAATGCCATTATCATCATGACGATTCCAGTCATTTACATGCTGGAGCACACGCTAAACACTATTCGGAGTCAGGGGGTGGGACAACAGGAAGGGGAGGAACTACAGGAGGATTCATATGCGCAAGACACAACAACATCACCAAGGTCCAGACGTTCATCATCACCAACGCGGCAGGCATGGGACCATGGGGGACAGGGATCAACAAGGGCGCATGGTAGCAGGAGAGATGTTGAGGAAGGTGCAGGAGGACATGAAGATATGGAGGACGAACTGTCCATGGACATGGAAGACTCAGCAGATGAGTGGGAGCTTGGTCAAATTTCAGTTGAAAGAGGTTGGGGGGAGATGTCAGAGGAAGAAAGAACGGTTAGCACCTCTATGCCACAAACACAGCGTGGACTTGGTCCGCATGGCTGCGCAAGACACATGAGTGCCTTCCTGTTGCACTACCTCCAACATGACCCTCGTATTGTCAAAATTAGAAGTGATGATGACTACTAGCTTGCCACACTATTAGATCCCCGGTACAAGTCCAAATTTTGTGACATAATTCCACCCATAGAAAGGGACGCACGTATGCAGGAGTATCAGCAGAAGCTGTTACTCGATCTTAGCTCGACTTTTCCACCAAACAACCGTGCAGGTGAAGGGAGTGATTCTTTCAGTTGGAACTTGACAAACATGGGACGGCCTCGTCATCTTCAACAGTCTACCCGTACCAGTAGGACCGGATCTGGTGCTGGTAACAGCAATTTTATGGAATCTTTTAATAATTTTTTTAGACCCTCCTTTGCAAGGCCACCAGAGACCAGAGGCCATCTACCTACCCCGATGTCATGCTGGGGACGGTTAATTATGGCGTATTTTTGAATGTGCTTGATGCAAATCAAAACATCCTGTTTGCAGCTATGGCACAAGTGCTGCCACTGATGGGGTGTCTGTGTGCCCAATTTTTGGAAAAAAGGTAGACTCCGCTTGGAGTAACCCTTGCTTGCTGTGTTTTTTAAAAATGATACAAGATGAACAGATCTGAAGGCAAGATGAAGGCAACATCATGTCTCCGCCTGCACTTTCCTCACAAACCTGCATTTTTCCAGGGACACCCTACTCAACACCGTCTACACACAGCAGCCAGATCTCTGTCCCTCAGATGTGGTCAAATAAAAGGCCACTTCCTGCGACCCATGACAAAGCTAAGAGGTTGACTCTATCCCTCTGTAAGCTGTTGGCTACCGAAATGCTGCCTTTCCGCATGGTGGACACACAGGATTTTAGAGACCTTATGTCTGTCACTGTGCCCCAGTACCAGATGCCCAGTCGCCACTACTTCTATAAGAAAGGTGTGCCTGCGCTACACCAGCATGTCGCACACAACATCACCGCTTCCTTGAGAAACTCTGTGTGTGAACAGGTGCATTTCACCACCGATACTTGGACCAGTAAGCATGGATAGGGACGTTACATGTCGCTGACTGGGCACTGGCAAACTATGGTGAGAGATGGAGAAGGGTCTGCTGTACAAGTCTTGCCGTCCCCACGAGTTGTTTCAATCCTTGTTCTGTATGTAGAAGTTAATACACTGCTTCTGCCTCTTCAACCTCGTGTGGGTCCTCCACCTTGGCGCAAACCCTGTGTGGTCAGGCCACCCTTCCTTGCAACTGAGCACAAGGACTACCACACACCTCCTTACTATGCTGGCAGCAGAGCTCAATGCCATCAGGCAGTCAAAGTTTTACTTTGAAATGTATGGGAAATGTGAGTCACACCGCTATTCCAGAGAATAGTAGTCAGGCAGGGTCAAAACATTAATTGAGGAACAGGAACAGAATGGGACGGCCATGACTTAATCAGAAAACAAGCAGAGGTGAAATGCGGATCGGCCAACAAGGTACATAAACAGCAAGCAGGAAAAGTAGTCAGGTAACAAGCACACAAAATCATAAAACTGAACTGGGGGTAAAATTAACCAGAGGTTCATAGCTATGTCTGGCAGTGGTCTGCAGACAGGATGGGCATAAAAAAGGGTGTGGTGTCTTCACATTGGTTGTAGATGAATGATGGTATTTCATCTGTGAGATACCCACCAGCTACATTCAGCCAGAGATTCTGCATCTGTCAAGGTAATGCAGCCCAGTGGGTGAGCATAACCTGCGTCCACCTGCGCCGCTGGCATCGACTCCTCTCCCATCATCAGCACTATACATGAAAGGAACACGTTGTCACCTGCCGACTGGAGTACAAATTGCCGGAGCGGACTCCGTTGGTGACTTAACAGCCGTGTGCGGCAATGATGCAAACCTGGCTGCGGGCCATCCTCAGGGCAATGTGACACACGTGCCTTGTATGGCTCACGTGTTGAATCTGATTCTCCAGCAATTTTTAAAACACCATCACTGCCTACATGGCCTTGTGCAGCGTGCACGCTCGCTATGTGCTCACTTCCATCGTGCGCACACAGCAGCTCCACAACTTTCATCACTCCGGAAGTCTTAGGGTCTGGCAGTTAAACGCCGGAAATGCGATGTTCCGACACGCAGGAATTGGAATCTGCACATGTTGCAGCGTGTGTGGCAGCACCGCAGAGCCCTGCTGAAATACGGTATGACATATAGCCTGGGATAACTTGATCAAGAGGTGGTGCAGATCACGCTGCTGGAGTGGTGTCAGATCAAGGACCTATGCACCCTGCTACACAGTTCACAAATGTCGACGAAGATGTTTAGCACTGGCAATGTCATTCTCAGCGTGACAATTCTGGTCATCTACATGATGGAGCACACTGTAATTATTATTCGGAGTCAGGTGTTGGGACAAGAGGAAGGGGAGGAAGTACAGGAGGAGTCATATGCGGAAGGGATAACAAGATCTACGAGGTCCAGATGGTCAGCGGCACTTATGCGGCAGTCATGGTGAGGGAGAGGGATTAACAAGGGCGCATAGTATCTGCAAAAAGTGTTGATGAAAGTGCAGGAGCCCATGAAGAAATGGAGGACGAACTGGCGATGGGCATGGAAGACTCAGCAGATGAGTGAGAGCTTGCTCACATTTCGGTTGTGCGAGGTTGTGGGGAGAGGGCAGAGGAAGGAGGCACGATTCTCACCTCTCTGCCACCAACACACCAAGGACTTGGTCCTCCTGGATGCACAAGACACATGAGCGCCTTCTTGCTGCACTACCTACATAACCCTCGGATTGTATGAATTTGAAGTAATCCTGAATACTGGGTTGCCACACTGTTAGATCCCCGGTACAAGACAAAATTTGGCGAACTAATTCCTGCCATAGAAATAGACGCACATATACAGGAGTATCTGCAGAATGTGGTACGCAATCTTAGATCTACTTTTCCACTAAACACCAGTGCTGCACAGAGTGAATCTCAACGCTTTGTCATGGATAGGAGGAAATGGTCTTTTACTTGTCCACATGGGAGGGACCGAGGGATGGCTGCTGTGCTGAGATGGCGTTGAGTACGGTATCCCTGCACAGTTGCACTTTTGGTCATATCCCAAAATGAGTTGAAAAAGGACAGATGCTGTTGGAAAGGGGAACAGGTGTGTTGGAAAGGGGAAAAAAGTTTTGGTCCGTGGATTTGGTGGTTAAGCAACTGTAACATTTGCTGAAGAAACAACATCTGTTACAGTGGAACTGGCAGATTTGGATAAAGTGGTATATAATCTGTGACCGCTATATAACGAAAATTAATAAGAAAAGAAAGAGAAAGGTATATATCCCCATCAGCAGTCAGTGTCCACCGTGCTCCCAGTTGGAAAAGGAGAGGTTGGCAACTTGAAGGTTTGGTGGAGGATACAGAGCTGTGTGGCTATGAAACTAATAGTAGCCTGAACCGAGTTAGACGCCATTCGGATCTGGAGACTGTGAGCCCTGTTAGCGTCACAGGGTCCACATGCCCACCCAGCCCAGGAACTCCCTGTTAACAACACAAGGGCCATTGAGTACGCTGACCGTGTGCGTAGGGGCCACACCTGTGGACAGCAGGCGCATCAGCAGCAGCAGGCCTGTTAATGCCACTGGGCTGCACAAGCAGGACTGTTAGGACAGGAGCTGGTCTTAACCGTTCTGCGTTACCAACTGTGGTGGTGGCCTGCATCCACCACCCTATCCCTGCCTACCTCTGGCCTAAAGCCGCAATGGGTTCAACACATGGAGGTGTGCTCTTTCGGAGCATAATAGAAGACTGCGCACCTCCTTGTTGGCTCCAGCCCCTTTTATAACCTGGGTCCGCCCCAAACCAGGGTGAACCACAATGCACCTCCTGGAGACAAAAGTAGAGTGACACGTCATCAGTGGCATAACTAGCGTCCTATTTGGAAACGCAACTTCAATTATGACCTCATGGCTGCCATGACCCAAACACCTCACCAGTCATCGTCTGACCATCAATAATGCGGTGACAAGTCATAGGTGTGGGCCTCTGCAAGCCATTTGGGAGGACACCTGATGCCCTGTGGTCTATATGGGACCCCCACATCAGGGCCAGGGCCAAAGAGTTCATTACCGGACCTAGTCTCTGATGCAGGAAGTGCCTGAGCATGCTCAGTAGCATGAAATACAGTCTCTGAAAAAAGACTATCAGCTTTAGCATGGTGTCTAGGCACAAAACAGGACTTAGACCCGGCACGGAATGCAAGCACCTGTGCAAAGAGGCTTTTCACACTTAGTGTGGGAGCATGCGCTGTATCCCGAAAAGAAGACTTAGCGTCAGGAATAACACAGTCAGGCTGAGCATACTCACTACGCGAAACACTGTAATTATGCTGCAGCTGGGGTACATCGGCACACGCATGCGCACTAGCTGACTCTCCACACTTAGACGTGGAGGGGAAATTTGTCTTGGAGATGCTGTCTATGAACAGAAGGAAAAGCTAAAGGAAGCCTGACTTTCTATCCCTCCGAATTATGAAATGCAGCAATGAATTCCATGAGTTTGCTATAACATTAGCGTATCAAAATGTGCATGAGGGTGTGATGTAGAGGTGCTAGAAATAGCTTGTCACCAGTGGGGCACTAATGGAATACAACAGCCAGTTCTATGATGCCACTAAATGGCAGTATTTTGTGCTATCATTATAGCTTATTAAAAACAGAGCAGGAGGTTGTCATGCAGAGGTGCTGCACATAGATTTGCAGTAGTGTGAATAGACAAAAGTACAATAGCCACGTTTAGGATACAACTAGGTACAGTGAGTGTTTGCTAGTATAATGGCTGAGTTTAAAAAAGTTAGAGTGTGCAATGCAGGCAGACGTGCTGCAAATATCGTTCCAATACTGTGAATTGACAAAAGTACAATAGCCACGTTTAGGATGCCACTAGGTACAGTGAGTGTTTGCTAGTATAATGGCTGAGTTTAAAAAAGTTTGAGTGTGCAATGCAGGCAGACGTGCTGCAAATATCGTTCCAATACTGTGAATAGACAAAAGTACAATAGCCACGTTTAGGATGCCACTAGGTACACTGAGTGTTTGCTAGTATAATGGCTGAGTTTAAAAAAGTTTGAGTGTGCAATGCAGGCAGACATGCTGCAAATAACGTTCCAATACTGTGAATTGACAAAAGTACAATAGCCACGTTTAGGATGCCACTAGGTACACTGAGTGTTTGCTAGTAAAATGGCTTAGTTTAAAAAAGTTGGAGTGTGCAATGCAGGCAGACGTGCTCTGCAAATGTCTTTGCACTAGTGGGACTATAGCAAAGTCCAATAGCCACAGATAGGATGCCACTAGGTACACTGAGTGTTTGCTAGTATAATGGCTTAGTTATAATGAGTTGGAGTGTGCAGAGGACAAGAGGGTACAGTGGCAGGATTGTGGTGCTCTGGGTAGAGGAATGGAAGCCTGCCTTTCTATTCCCTCCTAATGGTGAAATGCAGGGAGGAAATCCCTGACCTTGGCTACACAGACGCTGTTGCTGTTTTCAGGACCTGTCACCTATGGCTCTCTGACCCTGCCGGTTTGAGCCCTTAAAAGGACTGCTATAAAGTGCTCTCCCTAAGCTGTCTAACGCTGTGTATGCAGCGCATACAGCTGTATCGGCTATAGGACTCAGGAGGACGGAGCTGCAACAGTGATGTCTGACACCAAAGACGCAGAAGGCAGATAATGACGTCCTGGAAGAAAATGTCCGGTTTTATAATGCAGGGACATGTGACATGGACATCCTATCACACATGCCGTTGCTTCTCTGGCTCAAAGTCCACTTAGCTGTGTGTGTGTCTGGGATTGGCTGACATGCTGGCCCGCCCCCCACAAGACGCGCGCGCTTAGGGAAGGAAGACAAGAAAAAAAAATGCCGATCGCCATTATACAAACAGCAGTCATCTGAAGGCGCTGTTCACGCACACTATACACTGAAATGTGATAATAGTGTGACTCACAGAGTGACTTACACTATTACAGCAGAAACCAAGCTATGATTTAGCTTGTTTTTTGCTGCTAGAACCGTTCTCGAACGTTTCTAGAACTATCGAGCTTTTGCAAAAAGCTCGAGTTCTAGTTCGATCTAGAACATGCCCCAAAATCACTCGAGCCTAGAACTGGAGAACCACGAACCACGAACTGCGCTCAACTCTACCCACTAGTGCAAAGATATTTGCAGCACGTCTGCCTGCATTGCACACTCAAACCTATTGTTACTAAGCCATTTTACTAGCAAACACTGAGTGAACTTAGTGGCATCCTAAAAGTGGCTGTTGGACTTCTGTATTGTCCCACTAGTGCAAAGATATTTGCAGCACGTCTGCCTGCATTGCACACTCAAACTTATTGTTACTAAGCCATTAAACTAGCAAACACTGAGTGAAATTAGTGGCATCCTAAACGTGGCTCTTGGACTTCTGTATTGTCCCACTAGTGCAAAGATATTTGCAGCACGTCTGCCTTCATTGCACACTCAAACTCATTGTTACTAAGCCATTATACTAGCAAACACTGAGTGAGCTTAGTGGCATCCTAATCGTGGCTCTTGGACTTCTGTATTGTCCCACTAGTGCAAAGATATTTGCAGCACGTCTGCCTGCATTGCACACTCAAACTGATAGTTACTAAGCCATTATACTAGCAAGCAAACACTGAGTAAACTTAGTGGCATCCTAAACGTGGCTGTTGGACTTCTGTATTATCCCACTAGTGCAAAGATATTTGCAGAACGTCTGCCTGCATTGCACACTCAAACTTATTGTTACTAAGGCATTATACTAGCAAACACTGAGTGAACTTAGTGGCATCCTAAAAGTGGCTGTTGGACTTCTGTATTGTCCCACTAGTGCAAAGATATTTGCAGCACGTCTGCCTGCATTGCACACTCAAACTCATTGTTACTAAGCCATTATACTAGCAAACACTGAGTGAACTTAGTGGCATCCTAAACGTGGCTCTTGGACTTCTGTATTGTCCCAATAGCGTAAAGATATTTGCAGCACGTCTGCCTGCATTGCACACTCAAACTGATAGTTACTAAGCCATTATACTAGCAAACACTGAGTGAGCTTAGTGGCATCCTAAACGTGGCTCTTGGACTTCTGTATTGTCCCACTAGTGCAAAGATATTTGCAGCACGTCTGCCTGCATTGCACACTCAAACTGATAGTTACTAATCCATTATACTAGCAAACACTGAGTGAACTTAGTGGCATCCTAAACGTGGCTCTTGGACTTCTGTATTGTCCCACTAGTGCAAAGATATTTGCAGCACGTCTGCCTGCATTGCACACTCAAACTCATTGTTACTAAGCCATTATACTAGCAAACACTGAGTGAACTTAGTGGCATCCTAAACGTGGCTCTTGGACTTCTGTATTGTCCCAGTAGTGCAAAGATATTTGCAGCACGTCTGCCTGCATTGCACACTCAAACTGATAGTTACGAAGCCATTATACTAGCAAACACTGAGTGAACTTAGTGGCATCCTAAAAGTGGCTGTTGGACTGCTGTATTGCCCCAGTAGTGCAAAGATATTTGCAGCACGTCTGCCTGCATTGCACACTCAAACTGATAGTTACTAAACCATTATACTAGCAAACACTGAGTGAACTTAGTGGCATCCTAAAAGTGGCTGTTGGACTTCTGTATTGTCCCACTAGTGCAAAGATATTTGCAGCACGTCTGCCTGCATTGCACACTCAAGCTCATTGTTACTAAGCCATTATACTAGCAAACACTGAGTGAACTTAGTGGCATCCTAAACATGGCTGTTGGACTGCTGTATTGCCCCAGTAGTGCAAAGATATTTGCAGCACGTCTGCCTGCATTGCACACTCAAACTGATAGTTACTAAGCCATTATACTAGCAAACACTGAGTGAACTTAGTGGCATCCTAAACGTGGCTCTTGGACTTCTGTATTGTCCCACTAGTGCAAAGATATTTGCAGCACGTCTGCCTGCATTGCACACTCAAACTGATAGTTACTAATCCATTATACTAGCAAACACTGAGTGAACTTAGTGGCATCCTAAATGTGGCTGTTGGACTGCTGTATTGCCCCAGTAGTGCAAAGATATTTGCAGCACGTCTGCCTGCATTGCACACTCAAACTCATTGTTACTAAGCCATTATACTAGCAAACACTGAGAAAACTTAGTGGCATCCTAATCGTGGCTGTTGGACTTCTGTATTGTCCCACTAGTGCAAAGATATTTGCAGCACGTCTGCCTGCATTGCACACTCAAACTTATTGTTACTAAGCCATTATACTAGCAATCACTGAGTGAACTTAGTGGCATCCTAAAAGTGGCTGTTGGACTTCTGTATTGTCCCACTAGTGCAAAGATATTTGCAGCACGTCTGCCTGCATTGCACACTCAAACTCATTGTTACTAAGCCATTAAACTAGCAAACACTGAGTGAACTTACTGGCATCCTAAACGTGGCTGTTGGACTGCTGTATTGCCCCAGTAGTGCAAAGCTATTTGCAGCACGTCTGCCTGCATTGCACACTCAAACTTATTGTTACTAAGCCATTATACTAGCAAACACTGAGTGAACTTAGTGGCATCCTAAACGTGGCTGTTGGACTTCTGTATTGTCCCACTAGTGCAAAGATATTTGCAGCACGTCTGCCTGCATTGCACACTCAAACTTATTGTTACTAAGCCATTTTACTAGCAAACACTGAGTGAACTTAGTGGCATCCTAAAAGTGGCTGTTGGACTTCTGTATTGTCCCACTAGTGCAAAGATATTTGCAGCACGTCTGCCTGCATTGCACACTCAAACTCATTGTTACTAAGCCATTATACTAGCAAACACTGAGGAAACTTAGTGGCATCCTAAACGTGGCTGTTGGACTTCTGTATTGTCCCACTAGTGCAAAGATATTTGCAGCACGTCTGCCTGCATTGCACACTCAAACTCATTGTTACTAAGCCATTAAACTAGCAAACACTGAGTGAACTTAGTGGCATCCTAAACGTGGCCGTTGGACTGCTGTATTGCCCCAGTAGTGCAAAACTATTTGCAGCACGTCTGCCTGCATTGCACACTCAAACTGATAGTTACTAAGCCATTATACTAGCAAACACTGAGTGAACTTAGTGGCATCCTAAACGTGGCTGTTGGACGTCTGTATTGTCCCACTAGTGCAAAGATATTTGCAGCACGTCTGCCTGCATTGCACACTCAAACTTATTGTTACTAAGCCATTTTACTAGCAAACACTGAGTGAACTTAGTGGCATCCTAAAAGTGGCTGTTGGACTTCTGTATTGTCCCACTAGTGCAAAGATATTTGCAGCACGTCTGCCTGCATTGCACACTCAAACTCATTGTTACTAAGCCATTAAACTAGCAAACACTGAGTGAACTTAGTGGCATCCTAAACGTGGCTGTTGGACTTCTGTATTGTCCCACTAGTGCAAAGATATTTGCAGCATGGCTGCCTGCATTGGACACTCAAACTTATTGTTACTAAGCCATTATACTAGCAAACACTGAGTGAACTTAGTGGCATCCTAAAAGTGGCTGTTGGACTTCTGTATTGTCCCACTAGTGCAAAGATATTTGCAGCACATCTGCCTGCATTGCACACTCAAACTGATAGTTACTAACTCTAAGCCATTATACTAGCAATCACTGCTGCCAGTTTACGGGCCATAGTTGCATTGTCAGGAATAATTATTGTTGTTTATTCTCCTGTTAATAAAGCTAGACCACCACTGAAATCTACACCACCTCTCAATTTTTACTACCACATTTTAAGTGCACAATCTTGTCGCAATCAAAATGAGTGGCAAAATTACAGATGCTGGTGGAAAGGGGAAGAGGCGTGTTGGAAAAGGAAAAAAAGGGTTTGTCTGTGGGGAAGGTGGCAAAGCTCCATTAACATCTGCTGAAGATAGACCATCTTCCAGCAAAAGTAAGATGTCTACTACTTACCGTGGACAATCCGATGTGCTCCCTTTTTTACGGACACGGACAACTGGAACAAAGGTAGATGATGGCCAAAAAAGGAAAATGCTTGAATGGATCTCAAGTGGTCCAACAAGTGCCCTCTCAGCCACCTCAACTACCGCATCCAAAAAACACCAGTCCTCTGAGTTGTCATCCCAATCAAACTTGCTTTCTCCCAGCTCTGAAGTCTCCATCCGTCCTGCACAGTATGGTGGAACTGAGATGGCTGAGTCTGCAGAGCTGTTCAGTCACACTATAGCCTGGGAATCAGAGGTCTGCTCCCAAGCTACAGTGAGTACAGACCAGGAAATGGTCTGCAGTGATGCCCAGAACCTTTGTCACTCTGATTCAGGCCGTGAGGACCAAGTTTCTGAGCATAATGTTGACCCTTTGTCACAAACTGTAACACCTGTTGTTATAGACAATGAGGAACATACTGATGACGATGAGACGCAGATACCAGATTGGGATGACAACTTAAATATTCGGTCAGGGCAAGAACAGGCTCGGTCTGAGGGTGAGGGGATGCAAACACAACAATTGATGAGGAAAATCTAGATCCCACCTACTTGTCAACCCACAGTCAGGCACTCGAGGAGGTCAACAGAGACGGTGGAGGAGGATGCAACTGACGACGAAGTTACCTAGCGCCTTCCTGGACAGAGTAGGAGTACTGGTAGCACATCTACAACTGCATCCTCAGCCACCACTCTGCCTCTGAGCACTAGTCGGGGTGGATCAGCAGGTCGCATGCCCTCTAAGCCTTGCCTAGCCTGGTCCTTTTTTGACATAGCATAAGATCGCCCAAATTATGTGATCTGTAAAATTTGTCATGATTCTGTTAGTAGAGGGAAAAACCTCAGCAGTTTGACAACTTCTTCCATGAATCGTCACATGAATAAATATCATATGTCCCGGTGGGAAGCTCACCGTGCTGCAATGCGGCCTAGCGGAGCGAACCATCCACCGCCTGCCCCTTCCAGTGCATCCGCGCGCTCTTCATCTTCTAGGACTGTGGGGACAGCTGTCACACCTGGTTTTCCATGCACGACTTCCACCACTGTAACCGCAACAGGCAGTTTGCTTGGTAGGTCGTCAGTTGGTTTGGAAGGGGAAACAAGTGAGTGTGTACAGCTCTCTCAGACATCGATAGCACCAACGTTTGATGAAGGCGACATCATGTCTACGCCTGCACTTTCCTCACAAACCTGCATTTTTCCAGGGACACCCTACTCAACACCGTCTACACACAGCAGCCAGATCTCTGTCCCTCAGATGTGGACAAATAAAAGGCCATTTCCTCCGACCCATGAAAAAGCTAAGAGGTTGACTTTATCCCTCTGTAAGCTCTTGGCTACCGAAATGCTGCCTTTCCGCCTGGTGGACACACAGGATTTTAGAGACCTTATGTCTGTTGCTGTGCCCCAGTACCAGATGCCCAGTCGCCACTACTTCTCTAAGAAAGGTGTGCCCGCGCTACACCAGCATGTCGCACACAACATCACCGATTCCTTGAGAAACTCTGTGTGTGAACGGGTGCATTTCACCACCGATACTTGGACCAGTAAGCATGGACAGGGACGTTACATGTCGCTGACTGGGCACTGGATAACTATGGTTATAGATGGTGAAGGGTCTGCTGCACAAGTCTTGCCGTCCCCACGACTTGTGTGTCAATCCTCTGTCTGTCCAAGTTCCGCCACTGCTTCTGCCTCCTCCACCTCATCTGGGTCCTCCACCTCCGCCCCAAGCCTGCCTGGTCAGGCCACCAGCGTTCTCACTGCGCAGAAGGAATCACGCACCCCTCATTACTATGCTGGCAGCAGAGCGCAACGACATCAGGCGGTCTTTAGCTTGACATGTCTTGGAAATAGGAGTCACACAGCGGCTGAGTTGTGGGCAGCTCTGGAGACTGAGTTTAATAAATGGTTGTCTCCACTCAACCTACAGCCTGGTAAGGCCGTGTGCGACAATGCTGCAAACCTGGGTGCGGCCCTTCGCCTGGGCAAGGTGACACACGTGCCTTGTATGGCTCACGTGTTGAACCTTGTTGTCCAGCAATTTTTAACACACTATCCCGGCCTAGATGGCCTTCTGACCAGGGCACGAAAACTGTCTGCTCACTTCCGCCGTTGAACCGCCGCAGCTGAGCGACTTGCATCGCTCCAAAAGTCTTTCAGCCTGCCGGTTCATTGCCTGAAATGCGATGTGCCGACACGCTGGAATTCGACTCTCCACATGTTACAGCGACTGTGGCAGCACCGCCGAGCCCTGGTGCAATACGTCATGACGTATAGCCTGGGCCAACGAGATGCAGAGGTGGGGCAGATCACCCTGATGGAGTGGTCTCAGATCAAGGACCTATGCACCCTTCTGCACAGTTTCGACATGGCGACGAATATGTTTAGCGCTGACAATGCCATTATCAGCATGACAATTCCAGTCATTTACATGCTGGAGCACACGCTAAACACTATTCGGAGTCAGGGGGTGAGACAACAGGAAGGGGAGGAACTACAGGAGGATTCATATGCGCAAGACACAACAACATCACCAAGGTCCAGACGTTCATCATCACCAACGCGGCAGGCATGGGACCATGGGGGACAGGGATCAACAAGGGCGCATGGTAGCAGGCGAAATGTTGAGGAAGGTGCAGGAGAACATGAAGAAATGAAGGACGAACTGTCCATGGACATGGAAGACTCAGCGGATGAGGGAGACCTTGGTCAAATTTCAGTTGAAAGAGGTTGGGGGGAGATGTCAGAGGAAGAAAGAACGGTTAGCACCTCTATGCCACAAACACAGCGTGGACTTGGTCCGCATGGCTGCGCAAGACACATGAGCGCCTTCTTGCTGCACTACCTACAACATGACACTCGTATTGTCAAAATTAGAAGTGATGATGACTACTGGCTTGCCACACTATTAGATCCCCGGTACAAGTCCAAATTTTGTGACATAATTCCAGCCATAGAAAGGGACGCACGTATGCAGGAGTATCAGCAGAAGCTGCTACTCGATCTTAGCTCGGCTTTTCCACCAAACAACCGTGCAGGTGCAGGGAGTGAATCTCCCAGTTGTAACTTGACAAACATGGGACGGTCTCGTCATCTTCAACAGTCTACCCGTCCCAGTAGCACCGTATCTGGTGCTGGTAACAGCAATTTTCTGGAATCTTTTCATAATTTTTTTAGACCGTCCTTTGCAAGGCCACCAGAGACAACAAGTCTGACACATAGTCAACGGCTGGAGAGGATGATACAGGAGTATCTCCAAATGAACATCGATGCCATGACTTTGCAAATGGAGCCTTGCTCATTTTGGGCTTCAAATCTTGAAAAATGGCCAGAGCTCTCAACTTACGCCTTGGAGATTTTGTCGTGTCCAGCTGCCAGCGTTGTCTCTGAACGTGTCTTCAGTGCTGCTGGGTGTGTGCTGACAGATAAGCGCACGCGTCTGTCCAGTGACAATGTGGACAGACTAGCGTTCATCAAAATGAACAAGTCATGGATCCACAAGGAATTTACTACCCCTGTGTCATCCTGGGGAGAGTAAATGCTTGTGGATTTGGAATGTGCTTGATACAAATCAAAACATCCTGTTTGCAACTAGGGCACAAGTGCTGCCACTGATGGGGTGTCTGTGTGGCCCAATTTTTTGAAAAAAGGGAGACTCCGCTTGGAGTAACCCTTGCTTACATTGTTTTTTAAAAGGAGCCAAGATGAACAAGTCATGGTTCAGCAAAGACTTTGCTACCTACCCCAGAGTCATCCTGGGGACGGTTAAGAATGGCGTATTTTTGAATGTGCTTGATGCAAATCTAGCTGTGAAGTGTACAACTAGGGCACAAGTGCTGCCACTGAATGGGTGGGTGTGTGTGGGGCACAATTTTTGGAAAAAAGGGAGACTCCGCTTGGAGTAACCCTTGCTTGCTGTGTTTTTAAAAAATGATCCAAGATGAACAGAGCTGGGATCAGGAAAGACTTTGCTACCTACCCCGGTGTCATCCTGGGGACGGTTAAGAATGGCGTATTTTTGAATGTGCTTGATGCAAATCTAGCTGTGAAGTGTACAACTAGGGCACAAGTGCTGCCACTGAATGGGTGGGTGTGTGTGGGGCACAATTTTTGGAAAAAAGGGAAACTCCGCTTGGAGTAACCCTTGCTTGCTGTGTTTTTTAAAATGAGCCAAGATGAACAGAGCTGGGATCAGGAAAGACTTTGCTACCTACCCCGGTGTCATCCTGAGGACGGTTAAGAATGGCGCATTTTTGAATGTGCTTGATGCAAATCTAGCTGTGAAGTGTACAACTGGGGCACAAGTGCTGCCACTGAAGGGGTGGGTGTGTTTGTGGCCCAATTTTTAGAAAAAAGGGAGAACTCCGCTTGGAGTCACCTTGCAGTGTTTTACATGATTTTAGAAGGGCGTGCCATGCCTTTATCTGTGTCCTCCTCTTTTTCCTTGTCCAGCTCTTTTGTTTTCGCATGGGTATATGTCCTTGTTACTTTCCCATGTGTTTGTGTTGTGTTGTGAGCTGTTTGTCACCTTTTGGACACCTTTGAGGGTGTTTTCTAGGTGTTTTTCTGTGTTTGTGATTGCCTGCCATTGTTTCCTATGCGGTTCGAGTTCGGTTTGTAGAAACGAACTCGATCGGGACCTCCGTTCGACGAACCGAACTCGAGCCGAACTGCGGCCGGTTCGCTCATCTCTAGTAAGCACGGGAAGATGACCAGGAAAGGGACACAGAAGGTTGTACTTGGTTGCGCCGCCGAACTATCCTGGATCGTCTGGAGCCCATCACAGTAGGACCCAGAGGTCTCCAAAGGCAGCATTTTTCTGGACGTGCTAACCTGGAACTCTGAACTGTGAGTAAAGATCTTGACTGCATCCCTGTGTCATCTGATTATTCCCTGCGCCTCCGGCCCTGCGCCCTGCCATCACAAACTACTACTCCCAACAGCCCTGGGGCCCAGCTCTACCTGTGGAGAGCTATTCCAACTCTGCAGCGTCACCATCGACCCCAGGGGAAAACTGAACAGCAGCGGCGGAACCTATCTTGCCGCATACCACAAGTGTCGTCATGACATCTCCCCTGTAAATATTACCACCACCACCATCTTTATTGAACGACACCACCGGGGTCACGGAACCAGGCCTGGCCACCGTGGCATCCACATGACTAGAACTGCGGCCCACTAATGAGTAACCCCCAGGCCCCAGTGCGAGCATGTCAGATGCAGTAATTCATGCAAAAGGAGCCCCGATCAAGTATTGAGTGCATTTACTGTACATACTTTTCAGTAGGCCAACATTTCTGAGTTTAAAATAATTTTTTAAGTTGGTCTTATATATAGGCTTTTTGTTGATGTACTGGTCCTGAGGAAGAGGTTTTTACCTTGAAACGTGTAGACCTATGGAATAAAAAGAGAGTTAATTATCATCAACATTTCTACATCTTCCTTTTGGCTGATGCGTGGCATTAACCCCTTCTCTACTCCATTTTGAATGCTCATCCACATGGGGCTGCAGCAGACGCCATTATCCCTTGCGTACTAGTGGTTGTGACTGTCACAACCCCTTCAGGTGAGTGTATATTTTTTGATATACAGCACTGATCCATTTGGTATTACACTATCAGTGCTCCTTATTTTTAGCCTTACCCAGGAATGGCATACCACACCTCTGGCTGAGGTGCAGTACCTCTGTAGCGACTGGACCCTCAGGGGCGCCACACAGACACATAAAACAGATAATTAAGGAAAATGTTACGACCGGGTTCGGGCTAGGTAGGTCAACTATGTCCAAGTTTCTTAACTTCTTTGGCGCTACAGTCTGCCCACTGGGCGTGGTCCGTACTGGGATTGAAGGTCTTGGGTGAGGCTGTTGTCAGAATGTCTCATCCTTGCCCTATGTTGGGCTCCAAATGTATTGGTGGTGTGCTTGAGGGGCACAGAATCATCTTAATTGCCTGCTTCCAAATCAGATTTCAAAGGTACGTGCACATAAAGAGCCACACTGACCATGGCATTGGATTAAGGAGAAACTGTATCTTTATTAAAGAAGTATCAAATTTATATAGCAGTCTCTTGAGGAGTTTCCCACAAGGGAGCGTACTTTTTTTTTACTATAGGTTAATTTTTGCATAGAAGAAGCCCATGGAACCTTCCAGATTTGATGAGTGTTTGTCTGAAAGAATGGGTCAAAAATGTCACCTGAGCAATGCCTGTGACTAATTTCTCCATACAGGAGTGTCACGCTCTGAGTGGGAGAAGTCCGATTACACCATGTGACAGTTGAGTTCAGACCTATGGACATCTGGCACACTACAATAACAGCACATACAAAGGGGAAACACCAGAGACACTTTAACAACAGTGGCCCTGGTGCTAGTGAGAGGGAAAATGGGACACCTCCTGCACTCACGTGAAGCTGTACCCTGCACTGCCTAGCCAGCCCTTTACAGGTTCTCTCACCCCATTGCTGAGCAGGATACTTAATGCCCTCGCAAGGCCCTGTACTCACCCTCACTAGTGAGATGGCCAGCAGAGAACACTAATCCCACCGCTGCATTACTACAACATGAAGTAATTTCTAACCAACATGTTGAGGTTGTATGAGGAGGTACGTGCCAATCTGGATATTAGTAATGCAGCAGATGTGATTTATTTGGACTTTGCAAAGTCATTTGATACTGTGCCACATAATAGCCTTATACTGAGGCTCCAGAAACAGGTACTAATTATATGCAACTGGGTAAGGAATTGGCTAAAAGATTGGAAACAAACAGTAGTCATAAATGGTATTGTGGAGACATGGGGCTCAGTGGGTGCTCTCGTCCACTAAAACCCGCCGCCTTTAGAAAAACAGCGTGGCTCAGGGCTCATCCCAACTGAACGCCGGCCTCCCTAACCGTGGGCGTAACACTACTCAGACAACACAGGGTGAGGGAACCACAATAATTAGACTTTATTGGATCCCCAAACAATTAACGGCACATAACACATAACCAGCAAAACACACAAATGTAACAGGCAACAGAGTCTCACCCTTCCGCTGTCTCATCAGGGATTTAGAATGTCCATGCCTCAGAAGTTCCAGGGCTATTTAATCAGCCAATCTAGCAGCACCCCGCTTTTGGCGAGCACCCACCGAGAAAGGAATAATGCCAGATTTAGGAAGCTGGCTGAGGTCTGCAAAGTCTGTAACAGGTGACTGAACTGTCCCAACCTGAGTGTCCTCCTTAGGTAGTCCTGGTATGATGATACAATCCTGGCAGCCGGAGTCGAAATCCCTAGGCTGTGGATATGGTCTCCAACCGGAACCGGAGTCCCTAGATTGAAGCCATAAGATATCCTGATCCTCTAGTCAGCTCCGAAGAGCTTAGACTGGATCCATCAGCATCCATCAACAACCTGGTGGCTTAAAGAAGTCCTTTTTATAGCCACAGCCTTCCACTTAGATACACTGCGTCCTCATCGATTGGTTGGACAAGATCGCCTCTCCCACTGGATGAATCTCAAGCTGCATGGACAATGTTCATCCAAATGATGTCTACAGAAAGACTGAAGATATCTACATGGAGTCTGCAAGTCACAGACTCAACAATGGCTACTAAGGTAATCACATTAGCAATACACAACTACAATACAATGGTTACTGGAAAAGTCTGGAGAACAATACGTTTGGCTTTCAGTGGCCAACACAATTACATTGAGTCAACAAGAGTCTTGTAAAAACAATGAGGAACTTCTCCCCCGTCTATAGACAATCTATCATGCTGTCTGGCTGAATTTTAAGAAATTTTAACCCATGACAGTCCATGTCGTCACAGGTATATTCTCTAAATGGGCTATAGTCCGCAGTGGGGTACTGCAGGGATTTGTGGAAGGACCGATGTTTTTTAATCTCTTTATTAATGACCTTGTGGATGGGATTGATAGTAAAGTGTCAATCTTTGCTGATGACACCAAACTATGTAGGATATTAAAAACTAACCTTGATAGTACAATATTACAAAAAGATTTGGATAAGATGTCAAAATGGGCAGATACTTGGCAAATGAGATTTAATGTTAATAAATGTAAAGTAATGCAACTAGGCTGGAGTAATCCTATTGCTGCATATACATTAAATGGAAGTAAACTCGGGACTACAGAACAGGAGAAGGACTTAGGTATTCTGGTTGCAAATGAGCTGAGCAGCAGCACTCAATGTAAAGCAGCAGCTGCAAAAGCAAACAAGATTTTAGGGTGTTTAAAAAGAGAGATTAGATCCCGTGATCCTAACGTATTGTTACCTCTCTATAAGTCACTTGTAAGGCCTCATCTAGAATATGGATCCAGTTTTGGGCTCCATATTTTAAAAAGGACATTCAGAAGTTAGTCAGTTCAAAGGCGGGTAACTAGACTACTACAAGGAATGGAAGGCCTCCCATATGATGACAGGTTCAAAAAGTTGGCTTTGTTTAGCTTATAAAAAAGATGTCTCAGAGGAGATGTCATTTATGTATAAATACATGTGTGATCAATATAAAGGACTGGAACATGACTTTTTCCTTCCAAAGACAATACTAAGAAGGGCATTCCCTGCGAGTGGAAGAAAAGAGATTCCGGCAGCTAAATAGGAAAGAGTTCTTTACAGTTAGAGCAGTCAGACTGTAGAATGCCCTATCGTCCTAATGACAAATGTATAATTGGTGGAGGAAGGTTGACCTAGATGGACCTAGGTCTTTTTTCAACCTATGTAACTATGAAGGTAAGGAAGACAAACAGGGGAAATAAAGGATTCATGGTTGCAGCCAGACTCCGAGGCAGCATACAGATGGACTCAGGTCAGAACCTCAGCAGCTCCCTCCACCTAGGCGGCCAGTACAGAATGGATTCTATCAACAGCAAAGGTTGATGGGTATTGCCACTCTTTGAAGGTGAGGGGCATGGTAACAGAGCTGCTGCTCCTGACATGGACTGCTAGAAAGCTTTCGGCAGCAAAACTGACATTAATCCTTAATACACCAAAGAAAAAAAACCACATTTAATCATAAGAGTCTCAGAGCACTGTGAGACTCCGGACCTGGACCTGTCACAAGCCTCTAAATGCAGAGAGATGGGCGTGACAAGGAGGCAACTTGAAGCTATCATCACCAACAAAGGTTTTTGTATGAAGTATTAATTCAATTACTGCAAGTGTGTTCCCTGTGTTATTTTTCATTATTACACATCACTAAATTTATGGACATCAATGGCTTGATTTCTTTGCTTGTGTGGATTTGATGGCTTATTACCGATATCTGGTGGGAAAGTCATGACAATAGCACCTTTAGAAATATATTTACTTAGAAAATTGGTGACCTGTTCAATACTTCACCCTCTGTATATATATAAAATATGTATACACATATACTATATATACACATATATGCGCTAAAAGGAACAGCTGTCATTGGACAAAACTATCCAAAACATGATCTATATTAACAAAATTACTAAATTATCCCTAAAGACACAGCTGCCCTTGGAAAAAGTTTAGTTAGCAGAAAATAATTGCTTTGGGGATAACTGATACTTGATTTGCTTAATACAAATTACAGCCTCAGACAGAAGAAAATGCCATATTTTACAATTTCTATATTATGCAGTCTTTTTATATTTTTATCCAGTAATCAGAATAGTTAGTCTATATATATTATATCTGTTTAGGAAGGACTACTTTATAATTTTATAATATCTTCGGCAAATGCTGGGAGCTGTTAATGCTTTTTCAAGGCACAGTGCTATACATGGTGTTAAGGTACCAAGCTGGGGTATCAAAAGTAGGGACAATAAGCATTGTCTCAGGGTAATCAGAGGAGTGAACATCAAGAATTTGCAGTAGTATTCCCCTAGAAACTCTGTAATATAAGATGCTGCATGTCCTTCACATTGTAGCTACTCATTGCTGTATAGCAGCCTGTTTCCTAAAATTAGTATTACAAACATAATGTACATGATGAATGGACAGAACTAGAATCTATTACTGGACTCATGGACTCTAATTAATCAAAGCAATTTTACGAAAATTCTGGAGTAAATTATTTTGAAAAGTGGAAAAATTTTGGCAAAGATCAATTTCTGACTTTGGGTAGTAAGAGGGTGGTTCTATTTCATGACGAGCTGTGTAGTTCTCAATTCAGAAGATGTTACTCATGTCAGAGAATCAGACTGGAGTTAAATGTCTGTGAGTTGATACAGATGGCACTTCTGGGGTGATGCTCAAGTAGGGTCCAAAACCGTCTCAAGTAGATATAGAAACGTGGCCCTTATTATAAATGTGAATAGTGGTCTTTTATTGAGAAGAACTTGTAGGACCAGCACAAGCACAGATGTTTTGGTCAAAGACCTTCATCAGTGTGCGTGCACAGGGTCCTCAGAAGGTGTAGCAACTTGCGTAGTCATTGAATGCTATTACATCTATCTGATACTAGCCATTGTGCTGGCTGGGAGCTGGACTCATCTCTGGCTATTATGCTAGTAACTGGCTCTTAAAGAAAACTTTATACTGAGTGTTTTCATGGCGATTAGCCCAAAAAATAGGGCACTTTCATCAACCTCCTGATGAACCAAAAAGAAGGGGAAACGTGTTGAGGTTTCATGTGCATGAGAGGCTCCAGACCTTTAACCCAATATAACTATCTATTTTGAGAGTGATAAGTACCCTACAACTATATCTACCCTGTATCTGCCGATATTGATATTTAAGCACTGTGCACTTTAATTTATCACTAGGCACTTTTTGAGGCACTGCACTTTATTCAGCATGGGCATACAGGGCTAGTTACGGTGAGCCTACGGTGAGTGGGGGCGCCATTACACTAACTAGGTTGCCGACCTCCACTTTTAGGTAAGGCACAGGAGGGAGAAACCATTATAGGGTTAGCAATTCTCCCTTTTCTGTGCACCTGTAGTAAGGTTTTCACCTAATGACACACCTGGTATGAGATTTTAAATTATCTAAATAAAAATTGTTTTTTAAGGGGTATTTTGATTCATGACACATGCTTTTGTACCACCCCTCCTCTGTGAGGGAGATAAGAATTTAATGTTTTTACATTATATCTTACTCAAGCGCCATTCATGCCTGGTGTGCACAACGCCAGTCTTAATGTGTGTGATGGTGGGATATGGGGGAGGTGTATCTTGCGGTACAGATTCCTATTTTAAGCTTGGTTCACTGTCCATTATTTGTACTGTTTCTGTGTACATTGTATTGTTTGTAAGTAATCACCCCCTATAGTGCAAGGTTATAACCTCTTGAGGCGCTTCTGTCCCTGGGTGTGGAAGGAGGTGGGCCTAGAGTCCACCCACTGTAACTTGAAGTGAGAAGGATTGAACCTCTGGGAGAAGCTGGGACTTCTCAGAGAGACCTGGACATTTATTGCTTATTGGATTATATTCATATGTCTGGACTAATTTTACCCTCCGTTTTGTGGATTATGTTATGGACCATTTGATTTGCTTGGAATAAATTCTATTTGGATTGTACAGCCATCTCTCGCTCTGTTGACTGTGTGATATGGGAGAAGGACTCAGTCAAAACTGGTGGCAGCGGCAGGATCAACAGAGCGCAGCCTAATGGAGATCCACCAACAGAGTGAGTACAGAACTGGACTGCATCCAGTCTAAAGGAGAGAGCCAAAGATTTGGGCCTGAGCTACCAGGGACTGAGTAAAGAAGCCTTAATTGATCTACTTGTGGGTGAGAGCCAGTCTGCCTCCTCCCAGATGTCTGATGGATAAGCACTGAGGATGGGGATCCCCGCCCCAAAAAGTCAGTGATTGGTGTGGTTTGAAGAAGAGATGGCAGCTCTTGGCCCCGGTGTATCTCAGCAGTATAAGGAGGAGGCAGCTTGCCGAGCACAGAGGAGGCAAGAAGCAATGGAGTCCGACAGAGAGAGTAATATGTGTTGGAGTGTAAAACCATATCATATATCCTGTTTTGGACTACGACGGATTCGATGGGCTACAGTGGATTCTCTGGACTATAGCAGAGCTGCATGGGTTGTTTTTTAATAAAATGCTAAATTAAGAATAGTTTTGGGGAGTGTATATTGAAATACGTTACTTATCTTGTGTGTCTGTTTTGTTTTTTTTTATTACTGGGTTAGTATTGGGGGTGTCTGATAAATGCCTCTCTATTATTAACCTATGGGCTTGATGCCAGCTGACACGACACAGCTGGCATCAACCCCATAAACCATTACTCCAATTGCCAACACAGCAAGGCAATCAGAAAGAGCCGAGGCGAATGTGATGCATTACTTCTGGGGCTGTTATTTTTAGTCTGGGAAGGGCCCAATGACCATGGTCCTTAGCCTGATAATATCAGCTCTCAGCTTTCGGCTTTATTCTTGCTAGTTAGGGGGAACTTCCCTGTCATTTTTTCCCCCAATTATTTATTTATTTGGTTAATAGCTATACCATCTATATTTTTATCTATCTATCTATCTATCTATCTATCTATCTATCTATCTATCTATCCATCTAGCTGTCATCTATCTATCTTTGCACATAAAAAACATTCATTTCAGTGTCATGTGTTTTTTTTCCAGTACGTGTCACATGTATATCACACGGATGGCACAAACGTACACACAGATGGTACCCGGATATCGCACAAATAACACATGGATGACACACACATACACATAGATGGCCACACGGATGGACAAAGTAGAATGTGCCACCTGTGCATTTTCTTGAACGGATGTGTGGCGACAGCATAACAGGTTTAATCTCTAAGCAGAAAGCAGTTTCACAACTCTTTATAATCTATGTGACTTGTAAATGAAGATTTTTTTTATATTTGTTTAGTTGTTGCATTTTAGTCTCCTTTTGTAAACTTGGTTGTATTTTTGATTAATAAAGACTTATTCATCTGTATTACCTGCATTCACTACAATTATAGAAATGAATATTGTCTCAAAGCTTTATAACATTAGAAATCTCGGAAATGAAAATGCTGTTGTTGGGTAACGAGGCGCCAAACAGGCTGGCATGAGGTGGTGATGTAAGTGGCACTATTTACATAACAACTCTATTACTATCTGTGCAGTACAAATGAGGATCCCACCGAGAACGTTAATTTATTTCACAGAGTGAGTGACCATAATGACAACATCGATGATCTTTTAGCCTTGTTAGCATCCAAGTTGGCAGTCTGGTATTGTTTATTGCTCTGGGTTTTTTTTTCTTTTCAGCGGTAGATCTTATTAACCCTCTCAGCCCCTATTAACCTCACTCAAAAGGAAGAACAACTAATCTTAAAGCTAGAAGCCTCGAATAACACCTATTGCTTTCAGTAGGATTCATTCTCTTTGAAGTTGCTTCATGTTTTTGCCCTCTTTTGTGAAGTCAGGTAATTTTGATGTATTAACCCCCGGGACACTTATAAATTATTTCTGTACGAGTTCTGTAGGATACAGATAGTTTAATATAAGAAAGATACCAGAAGCCTATTGTCAGAATACAAGATGTTCTAATTAGTTTTAACCTTTGAAAACAATATAAAAAAATGAAATTAAGATACCTATTTATTTTATACATTTTTCTACAAGGTAATTTTATTTTTTCCCTGTCTTGGTTTTCTACATAGGATTCTTTCCTGGCATTCGTTTCACAACCATTTTTTTCAGCTAGTTTTCCCCGTTGTATGCCCTGTTTTAATTCCAAATCCAATGTTGTTTTTGTGTGTATAGTACTTTCATGCTTCGTGAGTGCATGAGTTCTAAACCAAGCTGTGCATCATGGAGAGACTGGCCATTTTTATACAACTTTGGACTCTCCTATTCTTGGTCTACAGCCAGGTCCTCACTGGTAGTCGCTTCTCCATTTGCTACGCAACCTCTATTTCTTCGCTTTGCCCCAGTGGTGCTTCATGACCAGCAGCCGCAGCTCTCTGCAGTGTGACCTGTCTCAGGCTGTCTTTGCTACTGTCCATCTTTAAAGAAGCTAAGCTGGACTTAAGTTCAACCACCTCTTATGCATTTTATGGTAAATTTCCCCCAAAAAGATCAAAACACTTTGAAAACTCTTCAAAAAAATTCATGAAACACACTGAAACGATTTCCCTTAGAAAAGTCTTTGTTTTTTACCCCCTTAAAACAAAACCCTCTGTGTTCACCTACCCTAAAGATCACTCCTATCCAAGCTTAGAACTGGGCTTTGTGGTTCTGCTGATGTAGGTGACACGAGCCTTTCAGCATCCTGATGGACGTCAATGGATTTAATAGATCTTTAATAAATACATTGATTTTATTAACTATTTTCTCCTGGAGGTTGATGTTGGATGCCGATTTCTCCTTTTTTTCCCAATTGACGTCACTGCAGTAGCATGAAACAATCACCAGAGCAGCAGCAGGGAGGAAGTGCTGAATCCAGGGAGGATAAACACTAACTTTCTTATTTTATACCTCAACTAGCTTATAGATGATAATATTTTGAAGCTGGGAAAAAACCTTTAATGGCCAGTTGGGAGACTTAATAGTATACACCATCTTAATGTACAGTTGTGCTCCAAAATTTACATACCCTGGCAGATTTTTTGCTTTCTTTGCCTTTTTTCCAAGAATATGAATGATAACACAAAAACTTTTTTTCAACTCATGGTTAGTGGTTGGGTAAAGCCATTTATTGTAAAATTATTGTGTTCTATCTATTTAAATTATAATGACAACCAAAACATCCAAATGACCCTGATCAAAAGTTCACATACCCTGGTAATTTTGGCCTGATGATGTGCACAGAAGTTGACACAAATGGGTTTAAATGGCTAATAAAGGTAACATGCTCACCTGTGACCTGTTTGCTTGTAATCAGTGTGTGTGCATAAAAGCTGAGTGAGTTTCTGGGATCCAGACAAACTCTTGCATCTTCCATCCAGCCCCTGACATTTCTGGATTGTGAGTCATGGGGAAAGCAAAAGAATTGTCAATAGATCTATGGGAAAAGATAGTTGAACTGTATAAAACAGGAAAGGGATTCAAAAAGATATCTAAGGAATTGATAATGCCAGTCAGCAGTATGCAAACTGTGATTAACAAATGGAAAATCAGGTTCTCTGTAAAAACCAAACCGCGATCAGGTAGACCAACAAAAATTTCAGCTACAACTGCCAGGAAAATTGTTCAGGATGCAAATAAAAACCCACAGATAACATCAGCTGAAATACAGTACTCATTGCAAGCTAGCAGTGTGGCTGTTTCAAGATGCACAATAAGAAAAATGGGCTGCATGGTCGAGTTGCTAGAAGACAGCCATTACTGCGCAGATGCCTCAAAATATCTTGTCTACAATACGTCAAACAGCACAGAGTCAAGCCTCCAAACATTTGGAACAAGGTAATTTGTAGTGATGAGACAAAAATCAAACTTTTTGGCCACAACCATAAACGTTACATTTGGAGAGATGTCAACAAAGCCAATGATGAAAGGAACACCATTCCTAGTATAAAGAACGAAGGTGGATCGCTGATGATGTGGGGATGTGTGAGCTACATATGCACAGGAAACTGCACTGGAAACTTGGTCAAAGTTGAAGGAAAGATGAAAGCAGCACGTTATCAGCAAATACTGGAAGCAAATTTGCACTCATCAGCCTGGAAGCTGTGCATGGGATGTACTTGGACGTTCCAACATGACAACGATCCAAAACAGAAGGCCAAGTCGACCTGTCATTGGCTACAGCAAAACAAAGTGAAAGTTCTGGAGTGGCCATCTCAGTCTCCTGACCTCAATATCATTGAGCCACTCTGGGGAGGACTCAAGCATGCAGTTCATGCAAGAAAGCCCAGGAATTTACATGAACTAGAGGCTTTTTGCCAAGAAGAGTGGGCAGCTTTACCATCTGAGAAAATAAAGAGCCTCATCCACAACTACCACAACAGACTTCAAGCTATCATTGATGTTAGAGGGGGCAATACACAGTATTAAGAACTGGGGTATGTGAACTTTTGACCAGGTCATTTGGATGTTTTTGGTTGTCGTTTTGATTTAGGAAGAGAAAACACAGTAGTTTGACAAGAAATGGCTTCACCCAACCACTAACCATGAGTGGAAAAAATATTTTGTGTTATCATTCATATTCTCTGAAAAAAGGCCAAGAAAGCAAAAAATCTGCCGGGATATGTAAACTTTTGAGCACAACTGTATGTCCTACACTTCTGCTGTCAGCTTTGTACTTTTTGTCTCCTCTTCTTTGTATTCTATAGTATATTCTAATGGACAGGATGCTCTTTCCTTTTAGTCTGATGGTTAATTTTCATTATCTTTTGTTATTTGCAACTTACTACTTTTTCTAAACTTCTGAGAAATGTAAGCTTTTTTTCTAAAAGTAAATACAAAGATGTGCCAACATACACTAAGGTGATGAACACCAACAAAGACCATTTTTTATAGCCAAAAGACTGAATGTGATGTGAACAGATACTATGTATCCCTCTTTTTTGGCTTATTTATTTGTAAGTGTATTGTAGCAATATAAGTAAAATATATCTTTGTACCGTGTTAGCCAGTAGAGATAAAAAAAATTTGTTTAAAAGAACTGAAGTCCTCAGTGGTTGATACCTTTTACCTTTGAAGAGACCTGAGTAGTCTCGAAAGCTTGCTATTATTACCATCTTTTCAGTTAGCCATTAAAAGGTATCAACCACTGAGGACTTCAGTTCTTTTAAACAAATTTTTTTGTAGCAATATGTTACTTTTTATATGCCTAACAGTAAATAAAATCTGTAACAAGCGTGAAAATGAACGGTTGCATGACATTGACATGTTGTTTTTCCTGTTACATAATGGAGGTGTTAAGGATCAGTTAGTGCAGTGAGTTCTATGCTTTAAGCAGAGCATACACATAATTGGAGGACGTTAATTAAATAAACAAGGCTGATTTTGCTGTAGGTGCTGTGATGTGTCTATAGATGGAAATTGAATTACAACCTGGAGATGTGGAAATCATTGCCAGTATTTCTGAGAAAACTGGAAAAATTGCATATTGTGGATGCACTAAGAGAAGTCAGTTGAATGCTATGTTTGTATTTCCATTCAAAATAAGGATGCGCAATATTTATGATCATGGTTGACAGGTTCATTCATCTAGTTTTTCTGTTACTGACTTCCACTAAGAGGAGAAAGTTGTTAGAAATAAAGAAAAAAGAAAGCCTATTATTTATATGAAATCAGGAGTCTCCATCTCTAGCAAAGATTACAACTCATGGTACAGTAGCCATGAACAAGAATGGATTAAAGAGCGATGCTACCATGCTGACTCTATCAAAGCCTGACTCCGTATATCTCCATTATCCGAACAGCTCTGTTAACCAAACCTATTATCTTTCCCCCCTTGGTTATCAACTTGAGAAAGTGAAAGCAACTTTCCATAATGGCCCACAAACTGATGATTAACATTTTACATGTCCCAGCTGGTAGGTAAAAGAACTGTTTAGTGGACATTTAGGATGCCTAAGAGGAGGAAGCGAGAGTCAAGTTGCTTTATTAAGTTGCGCTGCTTCATTAATCACCATCTTTTTTTTATTGCACTGCTTACAGCCAAATTCATTGTACATTTCCGGAATAAGGTTGAATCAAAACCGAGGGGGCTTAATGCACCTTGACATCTGGCCCAGCAGCTGGCTATCCGCTAGATCATCCTTAAGAAGTGTCTGGAGTCACATTTGTTTTGACCATTGCAGTTCTTCTGAATAAAGCAACTGCAGAGGGCAATGAATTATCACAAAGTAGCTTCTTTCTAAAACCCCAAGTTATTTGGACCCCTGCCAGCCGCAGCACTTCATGAGTATGTACAATCAGACAATTGAACTGATTTAACTTTGCCACTCCCGGAGTTTCATTGCACTTAACCTGGGATATAATGTATTTGTGAAGGGATTAAGGGCATTTCTTGTCATGGTTTGTGCATTTCTTACCAATGGGAATGTTCATTACAGTCTCAACTAGGGCACCCATTCTTGTTAATTTACCACTGTATTGGTTTACTGTGATGAGAGGCTAAAATCCTATAAAGGCAACTGCAAATTAGGTGTAAACAAAGGTTAACTCTTTCACAACTTATATAACTAGCCCGCATGCTATAACCCTTAACTGCAATATCAGGAGATTTTCATAGCATTTAGAATATGCAAGATATGAAAAACAAATGTGGGCTTAATGATTATATGATGATCTGTAATGTCCTAAAGCTTATCGGTGATTATCATGCAGTAGGTTAACCATTTTGATCATTTAGGCTGGATTCAGACATTTGTGTTTCACGGTCTATGTATGAATCTCACAGCCCAGACTGACCGCAAGTCTCCTGAGCCTAACTAACAATGTCAGACACAGATATAATAATATTAGTTTGGGTCAGTAGACCCACCAGAATTTGTTGTGTACATGGAGTGTGAAATACAGTTGCATGAAGAATTATCAAAATCTTATTTCTTAAAACAAGAGTTGTAAAAGGTCTTCATTATGGCTTAGTAGACTCAATCTCAATAAAGATTGATGTAGATAATCTTACTGAAAAAGGTAGAGAGGAGCTCACAAGGCTTTAGTTTAAACATTTTTTATCTTTGCGATTCCGTTTTAATCAGTCTCTGAATTGCATGTCTACATTTGTTATATACCTGTTGGAGTACAGCTGCAAACTCCAATATGTGGGGCGTACAATACAGGAGGTACACAACAGAATGAACAATCATATACATAACATCCATAATGGGGTTATAAATCATAGTTTATCAAACCATTTTAATTCAGAACATTAAAAAAATCCATCTAATTTAAAACTTATCATAATCAAACAGACACACAAATTTAAATGGTCTAGAAAACTTAATAGTTATTCTAAGTTACAGTAGAGCAAATGCAGAACTATTAGCAGTCTCTAAATGGGGCCCAGAAAACTGTACTCCACACCATAAATTCTTTAGGGGTCATGTTTCACCTCACATGGCTGTTGGCTTTTCCCCAAACTCACTGAGACAAACTCACTGAGATACCATGGATTAAAGGAAATCTACCCTCCCTGGACTTTGTTAAAAATATGCCCTGATACTTACCAGGGTAATGTAAACCAGTTGACCACTACCTCAATCAAAAATTACCCAGCTATGGTTGGACAGAAGCTAGGGTGTGTACGACAGGTATATTGTAAAACTTGCTTTTCAACTTTTCCTTGACCAATGAGTGATTGGTAGAGTCCAACTCTATCTAGTTAAACTCTACATAGTGTGACATAATTGTACATCACCCTATAGATCCTCTCCATAAAGCTCCATAAATGGGTTGACATGGCAATAAAATATTGTGTTTAATTAATCATCTATGACAAACTCCATGAGAAAAAATATAGCCTGAATTGATGCCTTTTAGTCACCTCACCTTCTGAAAAAAATCGATTAAAACTTCTATATACTTGAAGATTAGTACTGCAGTACAACACTTTTGGTGGTGCAATATCCACCATCAAATCAGCACAGGCCATCAAAACAATAGACCCCGATGACCACCACCTCCACCTACAGGAGGACATTTAGGAATGTAATTTCTGGTGATATCACCTAACACAGAAATTGGTGATGCCATGTAGGTCACGGCGGACAGATAATTGGTGCAACCTGCGCGGCCGCACAGGGGCCCGAGAGGTAAGGGGGCCCATTTCTACCTCCAAACCAGGCAGAATTTAATATGATTATGAGCTCTTGGACTATTGTTCCTGCACATAAGCCCTTTTCTGTCTGTCTGCTAGTGGTTTAGGCAATGGTTAGGCATAAGTTCACTGACTTTTACTCTATACTCTAGTTGTGCCCAATCTATGGGGAGTAGAGATGAGCGAACCAGTCGCGGTTCGGCTCGAGGTCGGTTCGCCGAACGGGAGTCACGTTCGAGTTCGGTTCGTCTAACGTTCGACAAACCAAACTCGAACCTATAGGCTATAATGGGAGGCAATCACAAACACATAAAAATGCATTATAAATGTACACAAACAGTTAATAAACATTGCCATAACACTTACCGGTCCTCGCGATCCCTTCTGCACTCTGTCTCCTTCCGCTATTCCATCCGATGATCGCTGAATCCTGCCGGTGACGGCACTGCCAGCAGAGATGCAGGACCTATCGTGACGTCAAAATAGCCATGTGACCAGTCACGTGGCTATTATCTCATTGGCTACAGACTGGTCACATGACTATGATGCGTCATGTAGGACCTGCGAGTGCATCTCTCCGGTACACGGTGCACATATGTGTATCGCCGTGTACCGGCGACATGCTCTAGCACACGGTCGACACCCCGTTCCGTTAGGGACCGGCTGACACAGCCGGTCATTAACGGAGATCACCGTTGCCATAGCAACGCAGTTAGCGGTGATGTCACCGCTAACTGCGGCTCCGAGAGCACCGTTGCTATGGTAACGCGTCTGTCAGCGTTACCGCTGTTACCGCTGACAGCCAGCACTGATCACTCACGGAGTGAAGGCTGCACGCTGCTTCCCGATTGTAGTGAGGATTGCAGTGAGGATGAGGTTCCCCAGCCCCAAGTGATGAGCTGGTGAACCTCATCCTTCCTCACTACAATCGTCACTACTACTACACTAGAAAGAAAGAAGACAGAAGAGCAGGATCGTGGAGGGCTGACAGGGGGTAATAAAGATGGAGTCTCTAATGTGTCTGTGTATTTATTTCTATTAAAGTATTTTTTCTCTGTGTGGTGTTTTTTTTTTAACCCTTTATTGGAGATTCTTAATGGCCGGGTCAAACGTGCCTGACATTAAGAATCTCTGGCTTAATACTGGCTAGTAAAACAAAGCCAGTATTAACTCATGATTACCCAACAAGCCACCCGGCTCCAGGGCTGTTGGAAGAGTTGGATACAGCGCCAGATGATGGCGCTTCTATGAGAGCGCCATTTTCTGGGACGGCTGCGGACTGAAATCCGCAGCAGAGGCGCCCAGAAACCTCGGGCTAACCTGTGCTGTGGATTCCAATCCCCAGCTGCCTAGTTGTACCTGGCTGGACACAAAAATGGGGCGAAGCCCACGTCATTTGTTTTTTAATTATTTCATGAAATAAGTGAAATAATTAAAAAAAAACGGGCTTCCCTATATTTTTGGTTCCCAGCCGGGTACAAATAGGCAACTGGGGGTTGGAGGCAGCCCGTGGCTGCCTGCTGTACCTGGCTAGCATACAAAAATATGGCGAAGCCCACGTCATTTTTTTGGTGGGCAAAAAAATTCTGCATACAGTCCTGGATGGAGTATGCTGAGTCTTCTAGTTCTGCAGCTGCTGTCTGCTCTTCTCCATACAGACAGACAGCAGCTGCAGAACTACAAGGCTCAGCATACTCCATCCAGGACTGTATGCAGAAGTTTTTTGCCCCCTGAAAAAATTATGTGGGCTTCGCCATATTTTTGTATGCTAGCCAGGTACAGCAGGCAGGTACGGCTGCCCCCAACCCCCAGTTGCCTATTTGTACCCGGCTGGGAACCAAAAATAAAGGGAAGCCCTTTTTTTATTATTTCATGAATTTCATGAAATAATTAGAAAACAAATGACGTAGGCTTCGCCCCATTTTTGTGTCCAGCCAGGTACAACTAGGCAGCTGGAGATTGGAATCCGCAGCACAGGTTGGCCTGAGCTTTCTGGGCCCCACTGCTGCGAATTGCAGTCTGCAGCCGCCTCAGAAAATGGCATTTTCATAGAAGCGCCATCTTCTGGCGCTGTATCAAACTCTTCCAGCACCTGCCTGCTATACCTGGCTAGCATACAAAAATATGGCGAAGCTCACGTCCTTTTTTGTAGTTTTTTGGCAAAAAAAATAAAAAATGCTTCCCTGGATTTTCCATTGCCAGTGAAGGTAACACCAAGCAGTGGGGGTTACCAGCCAGTAGCTGCTTGGATTACAATTAGCTAGCAATACAAAAAATGCAGCGGGAGACCATATATATTTTTTTTAATTATTTATTTAAATAACTAAAAAAAAATGGGCTTCCCTGTATTTTGATTGCTGGACATCATAGTGCTGTAAAAATAAATCTTTAAAAAAATGACGTAGCGCTCCGCGGTATTTTTGATTCTCAGCGCAGATAAAGCAGACAGCTATGGGTTGCCACCCCCATCTGCCTGCCGTTACCTTGGCTGGCAATCAAAATACAGGGAAGCCCATTAATTTTTTCTATTTAAAAAATAGTTAAAAAAAAAATGACGTTGGGTCCCCCCATTTTTGATAGCCAGCTAGGGTAAAGCAGACGGCTGTAGCCTGAAAACCACAGCTGCCAGCTTTACCGTGGTTGGGGATCCAATGTGGAGGTCCCCTCAGGCTCTTTTTTATAATTATTTTATAAATATTAATAATTACACAATAAAAGTAGGGTCCCCCCCAAATTGGATCACCAGCCAAGGTAAAGCGGACAGCTGTGGTCTGGTATTCTCAGGGTGGGAAGGTCCATAGTTATTGGGCCTTCACAGCCTAAAAATAGCAGGCCGCAGGCACCCCAGACGTGGCGCATCCACTAGATGCGCCAATCCTGGCGCCTCACCCCAGCTCATCCCGTGCCCTGGTGCAGTGGCAAACGGGGTAATAAATCGGGTTGATACTAGCTGTAAAGTAACCTGAGATCAAGCCCAGCAGTTTGTGATGTCATGGCGTCTATTAGATACCCAACATCATAAACTGTCAGTACTAACAAAAAAAAAAATCGACAAAAGAAATTTATTTGAAAAAACAGTCCCCAAAACATTTCCTCTTTCACCAATTTATTGTAAGAAAAAAAATAAAGGGGTCCCACGATGACTCTGGACCGTCTAGAATATGGGGGGGAGACACTCAGGGAATGTATCCCCCATTTTCTAGGAGTGCGGACCCTTCATGTGAGGAGTGTGGGTGCAATGAATCTGCACTCACTCTTCTCGGGTCCACAGCAGCAGAGTCCATGTCGTAATGGTTGCTACCAAAGCTGCAATGCCCTGCTCATGAGGTAAGGGCATGCCTAATCAGGAGAACTACTGTAGAGGAAGCTCTGCTCACTGGTATATAGGTGCTCAGAGGTAATAATAGATAAAATTAGTGAGTAACCTCGGCACTCTAAATCTCCCAGACTAAGTCAGTAAGTCACAACGGATAGTAATGCAAAATCACTCTTTATTGGTCCGTATTAAGAAAAAAAAATTTTTCATAAGCATATATGTTTTTGTCCAAAACACGTTACAAATGACGTTTCGGCCTGAGCCTTCGTCAGATTGGACTTATCTGCATGTAATCATGAAAAATGACAATAATCAGTATCACATAAGAGTGAGAGAACAATAACATAAACTCGAACAATGTAGAGGTACAATTGGGATGCAGCAAAAAAATTGCAACACAGCAAGAAATGAAACACATGATACAAATGTCATAATACAGTACAAGGACAATATAGTAATGACAAATATGGGGTCAGAGTAGGCTTAGACAGCTCTGGTACGAAAGAGATGTCAATCATAAAGTAACATGTGCAGTAGGTGTAGAGCTACAGTATGCATGGGAGAGCTAATGGGTAGACCGACCATAGAAAAAGAACGGAGAAAAAGTGGAGAAAAAGTGGAGAAAAAATGGAGAAAAAAATGGAGAAAAAGTGGAGAAAAATGGAGAAAAAGTGGAGAAAAAATGGAGAAAAAAATGGAGAAAAAGTGGAGAAAAAGTGGAGAAAAAGTGGAGAAAAAGTGGGGAATAAGTGGAGAAAAAATGGAGAATAAGTGGAGAAAAAATGGAGAAAAAAATGGAGAAAAAGTGGAGAAAAAGTGGAGAAAAAAAATGGAGAAAAAGTGGAGAAAAAGTGGAGAAAAAGTGGAGAAAAAGTGGAGAAAAAAAATGGAGAAAAAGTGGAGAAAAAGTGGAGAAAAAGTTGAGAAAAAGTGGAGAAAAAAATGGAGAAAAAGTGGAGAAAAAGTGGAGAAAAAGTGGAGAAAAAGTGGAGAAAAAAAATGGAGAAAAAGTGGAGAAAAAGTGGAGAAAAAGTGGAGAAAAGGTGGAGAAAAACTGGAGAAAAAAATGGAGAAAAAGTGGAGAAAAAGTGGAGAAAAAGTGGAGAAAAAGTGGAGAAAAAGTGGAGAGAAAAAAATGGAGAATAAGTGGAGAAAAAGTGGAGAAAAAGTGGAGAAAAAGTGGAGAAAGAGTGGAGAAAGAGTGGAGAAAGAGTGGAGAAAGAGTGGAGAAAAAAGTGGAGAAAAAGTGGAGAAAAAGTGGAGAAAAAGTGGAGAAAAAGTGGAGAAAAAGTGGAGGAAAAAGTGGAGAAAAAGTGGAGAAAAAGTGGAGAAAAAAATGGAGAAAAAGTGGAGAAAAAGTGGAGAAAAAGTGGAGAAAAAGTGGAGAAAAAAGTGGAGAAAAAGTGGAGCACCCTTTGGTGCCTTTCATGTGGCACTAAGGGGTGCTTAGCTTTGTATTTAGCCAAAAAAATGAAAAAAAAATGACGTAGGGTTCCCCCTAGTTTTGTAGCCAGCTAGGGTAAAGCAGACGGCTGCAGCCTGCAGACCACAGCTGGCAACCTCACCTTGGCTGGTAATCCAAAACTGAGGGCACCCCACGCTGTTATTTTAAATTAAATAAATAATAAAAAAAAAAAACACGTAGGGGTCCCCCAAAATTTGATCACCAGCCAAGGTAAAGCAGACAGCTGGGGCCTGATCTTCTCAGACTAGGGAGGTCCTTGGTTATTGGACTCTCCCCAGCCTAAAAATAGCAGGCCGCAGCCGCCCCAGAAGTGGCGCGTCCATTAGATGCGCCAATCCTGGTGCTTCGCCCCAGCTCATCCCGCGCCCTGGTGCGGTGGCAAACGGGGTAATATATGGGGTTAATACCAGATGTGTAATGTCACCTGGCATCAAGCCCTGGGGTTGGTGAGGTCAGGCGTCTATCATATACCCGACATCACCAACCCAGTCAGTAATAAAAAAAAATAGACGACAAACACATTTTGATTTGAAAAAACACTCCCCAAAACATTCCCTCTTTAAAGTGAACCTGTCATCAGAAATTTAGCTATAAAGGTAAAAGTTCCCCCCTCTGCAGCTCCTGGGGTGCATTCTAGGAAGCTTCCTATAGTTTTTGTGTCACCTTTTATCCCAAAATAAACACTTTGTAAACTGGTACCTTTTCGTATGTAAATTTCTAAAATCGTCCATGGGGGCGGGCTGCCTGGGGTCCGTTGCTGTTCCTCCATCATATTTACGCCGCCCCCGAACGCTGAATTTGAAAGTTCAGGACACCGCCCCTGGGTGCCCGTGGTCCAGCGCATGCGCTGTTACACTGTAGCGGTGCCGTGCACTGTGTGCACGTGCGACCGCTGTGACGCCTTGCGCGGGCACGAGGTTATGGGCGGCGCTGTTAGTGTCATCAGTAAGTGCCGCCCATAACCTCGTGACCGCACTTTCCCCTACGCCTCCAGCGTTATGCGCAAGCGCTGGAGGAATGATGCCCGGACGTCCCCTCCTTCTCATCCTGCACAGCAGCAGGAAGTAGATGGGAGGAGCGGACGGAGCATCCGGGCATCATTCCTCCAGCGCTTGCGCATAACGCTGGAGGCATAGGGGAAAGTGCGGCCACGAGGTTATGGGCGGCACTTACTGATGACACTAACAGCGCCGCCCATAACCTCGTGCCCGCGCAAGGCGTCACAGCGGTCGCACGTGCACACAGTGCACGGCACCGCTACAGTGTAACAGCGCATGCGCTGGACCACGGGCACCCAGGGGCGGTGTCCTGAACTTTCAAATTCAGCGTTCGGGGGCGGCGTAAATATGATGGAGGAACAGCAACGGACCCCAGGCAGCCCGCCCCCATGGACGATTTTAGAAATTTACATACGAAAAGGTACCAGTTTACAAAGTGTTTATTTTGGGATAAAAGGTGACACAAAAACTATAGGAAGCTTCCTAGAATGCAGCCCAGGAGCTGCAGAGGGGGGAACTTTTACCTTTATAGCTAAATTTCTGATGACAGGTTCCCTTTAACCAATTTATTAGAATGAAAAACAAATCCAGGTCTGGTGTAATCCAAGGGGTTGCCATGACGATCCACACTGTCCCAGTCAATGAAGAGCAGGATGTTCCCCATTGGCTGGGAGAGCAATGCAGTGACCTGAGCTAACATCAATGGGTCAGCCCAGGTCACTGCAGGGCATGACAAGTGCTGCTGTCAGCGGGGTACATTACCTGCGCTGATCTCCAGCACTGCCGACAGCACCTGTCACTGAGTTCAATGACCGGCGCCTTCACACCAAGTATCGCGAGAGGCCCGTGACGTCACCGCTAGTCAGTCTCGGGTCGGAAGCGAGAGAAGGTGATGTGACAAGCGGCGGCCATGGAGGACAGTGACAGCGCTGAGGTCGGGATGGTGGGACTTCATCACCGCAGGTAAGCCGAGCGGGACCATGTGTGTGTGTGTGTGTGTGTACGTGTGTACAATACATGCCGCGGGCAGGAGGGGGCGGAGCGAGCTGAGCGGGGAAGTGTGGGCTTCCTGCACGTAACTAGGATAAACATCAGGTTACTAACCAAAGCGCTTTGGTTGGATACCCGATGTTTATCTTGGTTACCAGCTTCTGGCAGGCTGCCAGCGATGGCTCCTGCACACTGTAGCTGTAAAAAGCCCTGCTTTTTGCTGCTAGAACCATTCTCGAACGTATCTAGAACTATCGAGTTTTTGCAAAAAGCTCGAGTTCTAGTTCGATCTCGAACAGCCCCCAAAATCACTCGAGCCTAGAACTGGAGAACCTCGAACCTAGAACCGCGCTCAACTCTAATGGGGAGCAATACAGTTCACAACAACCTCAAAACTAATTTTTTTATGCAGCTCGAGACCAGGCCATTTACCCCTGTTCCTGACCTGTCACATTTACGGGTCTTTAGTATGTGATTTAATAAGTGGTATTTCTTGCTTTATAAATGGGGTTGGGACCATCAGTTGTGTTGTGCAGAAGTCTGTTGGATACACAGCTGGTAGTCCTACTGAATAGACTGTTAGAATTTGTATTATGGCAAGAAAAAAGCAACTAAGTAAAGAAAAACGAGTGGCCATCATTACTTTAAGAAATGAAGGTCAGTCAGTCAGAAAAATTGGGAAAACTTTGAAAGTGTCCCCAAGTGCAGTGGCAAAAACCATCAAACGCTACAAAGAAACTTGCTCACATGAGGACCACCCAAGGAAAGGAAGAGTCACCTCTGCTGTAGAGGATAAGTTTATCCGAGTCACCAGCCTCAGAAATCGCAGCTTAACAGCAGCTCAGATTAGAGACCAGGTCAATGCCACACAGAGTTTTAGCAGCAGACACATCTCTAGAACAATTGTTAAGAGGAGACTTTGTGCAGCAGGCCTTCATGGTAAAATAACTGCTAGGAAACCACTGCTAAGGACAGGAAACAAGCAGAAGAGACTTGTTTGGGCTAAAGAACACAAGGAATGGACATTAGACCAGTTGAAATCTATGCTTTGGTCTGATGAGTCTAAATTTGAGATCTTTGGATCCAACCACCGTGTCTTTGTGCGACGCAGAAAAGGTGAATGGATGGACTCTACATGCCTGGTTCTCACCATGAAGCATGGAGGAGGAGGTGTGGGGGTGCTTTGCTGGTGACACTGTTGGGGATTTATTTAAAATTGAAGGCATACTGAACCAGCATGGCTGCCACAGAATTTAGCACTGGCATGCTATTCTATCCGTTTTGCTTTTAGTTGGACCATCATTTATTTTTCAACAGGACAATGGGCCCAAACACACCTCCAGGCTGTGTAAGGGCTATTTGACTAAGAAGGAGAGTGATGGGGTGCTACGCCAGATCACCTGGCCTCCACAGTCACCAGACCTGAACCCAATCGAGATGGTTTGGGGTGAGCTGGACCGCAGAGTGAAGGCAAAAGGGCCAACAAGTGCTAAGCATCTCTGGGAACTCCTTCAAGACTGTTAGAAGACCATTTCTGGTGACTACCTCTTGAAGCTCATCAAAAGAATGCCAAGAGTGTGTAAAGCAGTAATCAAAGCAAAAGGTGGCTACTTTGAAGAACCTAGAATATATGACATATTTTCAATTGTTTAACACTTTTTTTGTTAAGTATTTCACTCCACATGTGTTAATTCATAGTTTTGATGCCTTCAATGTGAATTTACAATTTTCAGAGTCATGAAAATAAAGAAAACTCTTTGAATGAGAAGGTGTGTCCAAACGTTTGGTCTGTACTGTATTTTATCATTTAGTTAACACATTGTGCCCCAAAAGGTTTTATAAAAGATATTTGGGGGGTATTTAAATATTGAAGTATATTTATTCCTTTGTAACTGGGGCTGATATATTAGCTCAAATTACAGGGGAAATGCACCCATTCTGGGTCTCTTAAGACCCAGCAGCTCCTTGTTACGGTTGCTGTGGCACTGGAGACTATGTTCGGATTTCTTGCTACTGCACATGTGCGAGCACTGGAGACTATGTTCGGATTTCTTGCTACTGCACATGTGCAAGGGCTGGAGACTAAGTCCTATCTTGGAGCCATTGCACATGTGCGGGTGACATCATCGCTGACACGAGGTCACATGTCTCTGACACCTTCTAAGCTGATTGGCCGCTTGTCATGTGCTTGTGACACGTGGTCACATGTCTCTGACACCTTCTATGCCGATTGGTCGCTGGTCATGTGCTTGTGACGCTTTGCTCGGTGATAGGCCAGCGTGACGTCATTGCTGTCGTTCTAGCAGCGGATTGGCTCTGGTGTCCTCCATCTTGGATGAGGCACAGAGTCTATATAAGACCCTGACGCACGCCGCCCGGCGCTCAGTCCTCTTGGTTCATGCATGAGAGTAGACGCTCTGTGCACGTCCCTCTAGGCATCTCTCTGTCTATGCTAGGTGAGCGCTACCGGCAGGGTAGCGTTCTTATACCTTACAGCTTCGACTGCGGTCCGTATCTTTACATCTTAGTGGAGCGGATATAGGCAGGTGCCTGAGGCACATGGTCCGACTGGGCCTTGTGATTCTACTCGTAGGTGGACGTTGCCGCTAGGGTAACGTTCCTTATACTGCGTCTGGCAGTTGTTCGTATCCTCGCACACTAGGGGAGCGAACATAGGTAGGAGCTTTGTGCAGCTTATGCTGCTGTCCGTCTCTTTTGCACCACTAGTGGAGCGGACCTAGGCAGGTGCCATATCTAGTGGTTTGTGTCCTCGCACACTAGTGGAGCGAACGCAGGAAGGAGCTTTGTGCGGCTTACGCTGCTGTCCGTCTCCTAGCACCGCTAGAGGAACGGACCTAGGTAGGTGCCATTTCACACTCACTGCTTTTGTCTCTGTGACCATTAACAGAGACCATACCACACACCCTCCAAGCAAGGGAGGAATTGCTTTATTTCCTAATTATATTCCTCTGTGAGTATAACAGAGGTATTGCACTCTGCACTTGTGCTATTACTATTTACAGTGGCACACTTATATACCCCTTATCCTCTGCCATAGTCTGCAGCAGAGTCTTTGCACGGTGGACCGTGACTGTCTGATATTCCTTTGGGTTTTATTATCAGACAGCCCCCTGTAACACTCCTGCTCCCTCCATATCCTCACATGACCGCTGTGTATGGCCTAAAACACACTTCCGCAAAAAAAACGTCCGTATGACACGGTCCGTTTTTCGGGTCCGTGTTCCGTATTTTTGGGGCGTTTCTCCGGTACGTATGGCATCCGTGTGATGGCGTATGCGAGCCGTGTGTACGTGTAAAATGTCCATGTTTGTGTGTAAAATGCCCGTGTATATGTACGTGGAATGTCCGTGTGGAATGTCCGTTTGTGTGTTGCACAATGTCGTTGATACATGTCGGCTGACAGCAGACAGAGTTGCGCGATGAGAATGAACTCGGGTGAACTTCACCCGACTTCATTGTCATGCCGCGGCTCTGTCTGTGTGCCGCGTACTGATTAGCAATCACCTGTGAAGGATTCACCAGTGACCACTAATCCCCCGAGTGACTGAAGTGAGCAGCCCTCTCTCATACTTACCGCTCCCCGATCACCAGCGCGGCAAGGAACAGCTGTGTAGAGAAAACGCGGCAACAATTACTTTGAAAATGCCGGCCGCTCATTAATCAATCTCGTATTGCCTGCTTTCCCCACCCACCGGCGCCTATGATTGGTTGCAGTCAGACACGCCCCCTCGCTGAGTGACAGCTGTCTCACTGCACCCAATCACAGCAGCTGGTGGGCGTGTCTATACTGTGCAGGAAAATAAATAAATAAATAATTTAAAAAACCGGCGTGCGGTCCCCCCCCATTTTAATACCAGCCAGATAAAGCCATACGGCTGAAGGCTGGTATTCTTAGGATGGGGAGCCCCACGTTATGGGGAGCCCCCCAGCCTAACAATATCAGTCAGCAGCTGCCCAGAATTGCCGCATACATTATATGCGACAGTTCTGGGACTGTACCCGGCTCTTCCCGATTTGCCCTGGTGCGTTGGAAAATCGGGGTAATAAGGAGTTATTAGCAGTACATAGCTGACAATAAGTCCTAGATTAATTATGTCAGGCGTCTATGAGACACCCTCCATGATTAATCTGTAAATTACAATAAATAAACACACACACACCCTAAAAAATCCTTTATTAGAAATAAAAAAACACTAACAAATTGCCTTGTTCACCACTTTAATAAGCCCGAAAAAGCCCTCCATGTCCGGCGTACTCCAGGATGGTCCAGAGATTGTTTAATACGAGATTGTTTAATGAGCGGCCGGCATATTCAAAGTAATTGTTGCCGCGTATTCTCTGCACAGCTGTTCCTCGCCGCGCTGGTGATCGGGGAGCGGTATGAGCCGGGGGAAGAAAAAAAACGAGCGCCAATGTAAGTATGACTGAGAACAGCAGAAAAAAAGGTAAGTATACTGACTTTAATTTAAAAAAAACAAAAAATAAGATTGCTAGTGTAAAAACGCACACGCACGAAACGTGCTGAACACGGAGATACTCCGTGTGCGGTACGTGCAGGCACGGACTCATAGACTAAAGCGGGTCCGTGCCTGCGTGCTGCTGGCCAAAAACAGACATGCTGTCCGTGTAGAAAAGCGCACACACGTACTTACCACATGGACACACGTTCTGTGTGATTTTACGTGTGTGTGCCATCTACTATAGAATAACATGGGTCTCCGTGTGTACGTGTCTCCGGTACGTGCAAATACGTACCGCACACGTACAAATTAAACGGATGTGTGTTGCGGGTCTAAGAAAGAGGAAACGCCAATATATTCCACAGCATTTACAATTCAGAGGGGACATTTAAAGACATTATCACACTTTAAACCCTTTACCCCTGACCCGTTTTCACCTTAAAGATCAGGCCATTTTTGGCAATTCTGACCAGTGTCACCAGTGCTGCAAGAGATCTCGGTGATTCTGAGAATGGTTTTTCATGACAAATTGTACTTCATGATAATTGTACAATTACAAATTTGTAAAATTACAATTTTTGTGCTTATTTATGAAAATATGAGAAATTTGGCAAACATTTTGAAAATTTTGCAATTTTCAAACTTTTAACTTTTATACCCATAAATCCGAGAGTTATGTCACATAAAATAGTTACTAAATAACATTTCTCACATGTCTACTTTACACCAGCGCAATTTTTAAAACATATTTTTTTGTTAGGATATTAGAAGGGTTCAAAGTTTATCAGCAATTATTAATTTTTCTAACAAAATTTACAAAATCATTTTAGGGATGACATCACATTTGAAGTGACTTTGAGAGGCCTAGGTGACAGAAAATACCCAAAAGCGACACCATTCTAAAAACTTCACCCCTCAAGCTGCTCAAAATCACATCCAAGAAGTTTATTAACCCCTTCACGTCCGCGGGCAGTAAAGTTACATCCTATTTTAACGTGACTTAACGACCAGGGACGTAACTTTACTGCCTAAAGTTCATTTGATTGCCGTGGCCAGAGCAACGGCTATCAAATGATGTCCTCTGCTGTTTCTTACAGCAGGGGACCTTTGCTTGACCCCAGGCGGGGTATTGACACCCCCCATCGACGATCGTTGTGATTGGCTGTTTAAATCTGAATCGCCAATCACATCGCTCGGACTAGTTCCGGCAAAAACAATGCCTGAACCAGTGCAATTCTGTGAAATCCTGCTATTAGGTGCCGCAGCAGCTGCAGCAGATCATAGCAGGAGATCAAACATGGTGCCCCCCAGCCCCTGCAGCACTGAGTGGAGCGATCGTGCTATGACATGTCTGCAGCATGCACTGGCTGGTACTTGTGGTACCACACCACCGCCACTGCTGCCACCACCACCGCTTTCTGTTTGCCGCTCCTTCTCACCCTGTAAGTATTGCGTGCTGCCCCTGCGTGCTCCCGTGATGGTCCCTGCGCGCTCCCGTCATGGCCCCTGCCAGTGCTGATGTGCCCCCCCGCTGCGATGTGCCCCCCTCGCTGCGATGTGTAGCGGGGGGGGAGAGGATTGCAGTGGGAGGGCTGCAATCTTCTCCCTCCCTCTATGATCTGCCCCCACGCGATCTCAATTCTGCTCCCATGCTTCTGCTTCTGTCTCTGCTGCTCCGGTCTCCTCCTCTGCTCTCCCTCTCCGATGTTCACTACCTGCCTCCACCGGGTCGTCCGAGGTCTTCACTGGCTCGATCACATCTGCCTCTGTGACGACCTGGACTAGCCAGGTTGTCACGGGTAGTCCCATACACACACACGCCTCCCCTTAGAAAGGTGACAGCAGCCAAACTACAAAACCTTGTCACCACCCTCCGGGTTCGATGTTCACACCAGGGGGGTGGAGCCAGGTGGTTGGCTCCGCCCACCAAGGAGTTCACAGGCCCTGAGGCGGGAAAAACTAGAGAGAGAGTTGAGCTTTGACAGTGAAGTGGAGTGGAGTGAAGTTCAAGGGCAGACCTGTGCCTAGGTCTGCCATAGTCTACACCAGGTGTCTGGGTTGGAGCCCAGTCACCTCTGGCAAGGAGGCAGACGGTGGTGGCCGCCTTCAGGAGCTGGGATTACAGCTGGTGGAACCGTAGGGACCGGGGATGGGCGGTGGCCCGCCGGTACCGAATCGGGGAACCGATTGGAAACCGGAGCACCAGGAGGGGTACTCAGACCCAGTACGAGGCCCAGACACAACCTGGCTGAGTCAAATCAACTGATTGAGGACTGGACTTAAGGACCTATCCCACCTAAGACCCGACTGAAGACAACAGCCCAACCATTAGGGTAACACCACCGCCCAGGCATAGAGACCCGAGAGGCCAGTGTCTGCAGGCAAAGAGGGCTCTCCCGGTACATACCAAGCCGGGGAGCGGACTACCGTTGCTTAGGCATAGGAGTCGACGTTTTCTACATAAGTAAGGTGCAGGAGAAAGGCGGAAACCACCAACCTGATAAGGGGAAAACTGCAGCCGGCTGTGGGCACCGTTCACCATCTCGTTTGGTTTACCAGAGACTCCAGTGTGTTTGTAATAGTGAGTACATCAGTGCCTTCGGACCGTGCACCACGCCGCACCACACCGACACCCCAGCACGCATCCATTTCCCCTGCCTCATCACCTCCCTCGGGCCCTCGGGAGTATCATCCCTCTACCCACGGAGGGGGTCAACACCAAGCTGTGCAACACCGTCCCCGGGAGCCTAGTCAATGGCAGCGGTGGTGTCAATCCATTCACCACAACCCGTGGGTGGCGTCACAAACTCAAATCCCCTACAAACAACCGCGGCCCCGGCCGTGGACCTCCCCACAAAGGCCCCTACGTGTAGCGCCAAACCCCCCCTTTCAGAGTGACGTGACCCCCGGGTCCGTGAGGAGCTCGAGCCACCCACCGACGAGCACGGATCCGAGCGGCTCGGCAGCTGGCCGAGCCCTGGGGCGGTACACATCGACTCTTCTGGCGTCACGAACAGGATTGAACCCATCCACTTACCTGTGAAAGTGCGCCTTGAAGTTATCGTCAGCGGAGTCCCCGTTGAAAAATTGCAGAATCCGCCATCTTGTCACAATCCTGTGGCGCAAAGTTTTCCGCCCAAGCCGTCTTCTCCAAGCAAAAAGGGCGCGAAAGTGAGGCCCCGCCCCCTGAGAGCAGAGCGGTGCAGAAGTAAAGATAGTGCCCTGAAAAGACCAAGAGTGGGCGGGTGAAGATTCTGCCTCATGTGACCGAAGGGATAAAGGGCAGGGACTCCAGGATTCTGCCACCCGTTGTGTTCCTGGACCCCGACAGTGCATCATACCCGCCCCGTCTGGCAAGCCCGAATTCTTGGAGCCCGCGCCCGGGACAGCGGCGTGGATGAAGACTCAGATGACACTGCTGTGCTGCCGCAATCGAGCGCAAGTGCGTCTCTTGTTGGAGCAATGGACAGCTGAGATGGAGGAGCTGGCCGCGGTCGCGCGGGCGCATGGAATGGAGACCACTTTAGAGGAGCTGGTAGGTGACCCACGCCCCTATGTCCCTGAGGGACCGGCCGCTGCGGCTGAGGGACCCGGCCTACCCCCAGCCCCCATATGGCCTCTCCCATCACCCGTGTCGGCCGCCGCTGCTTCACCGCTCAGCCCGCTACCACCGGTATCAGTAGCGGAGTCCGCAGTGCTGCCCCGCGAGGGCCCAGACGCTGGAGAGACTGTCGGCCCACAGGAAGATGTAGTCCCTGCATGGGCTGAAGGAGCGGCAGACTTAGAGGTGCCGGTAGCAACCCCCCCGTGCGACAGCTGGCGGCGACCTGCCTGCCGCCGAGAAGGCATTGGCCCCGGTCAAGATGGAGATGGGACCCACTCACAGTGAGACCCGTGAGTCCCAGATATCCGTGCAAGCCTTGGGTGTAAGGAGGGCGTACATGGGTGCTCAGCTGCACGTCCGCCTCTCCCCACCACCCTCTAACTATACAGATGAAAAGTAAAAGGTAGCGGATCCTGGCTGCCAAGTTGAAAAGTCCCTGTTGGGACCATACCCCCCCTTTCAGAGCGACGTGACCCTTCCATCGCTGGGTTCTTTCTGGGTCTTCTCATGAGCTGTCCAACTTCCTGCCTGCTGCTCTGCTGTAAGAAGCTGTCCACTTTATGCCTTCTATTCCTCCTGCAGTTCCTCTGGTCAGTGATCCTCCTGCAAATCTTCTGGGTACTATGAGTATAATTTTTTTTTTTGTATCCCCTGTCTATTTTCACACCTTATCCATCCGTGCGCTGATCAGTGATGCAGATAACGTATCTGCATTCCAGGTCAATTTTCGACTGGACTTTTTTTTTTGTCCGTATCTTGTGTCGTTTTTTTGCATCTCATCCATGTGTGCATCCTGCACCGGCCGAGCACTGATCAGGGATGCACATAACGGATCGGCGTCTCTGCTCAATTTTCGGCGTGACTTTTTTTTTTCCGTATCCCTGTCGCTTTTTGTATCTCATCCAAAACAAGAATGCCGCGGAGACACCATCCCATGTTTCTCAATGTTGGCAGGAAACTAGCCAGGTCTTTCACCGGGAAGGAACAACCACGGAAAGTGTAGTCTCCAGTCAAGGAAACCGCCTATACCAAAACATGGTATCCATCCACAGACAGCTGTTTCAGGGTATTCGCCCCTCATCAGTGTGGAGTAGGAGACTGGCTAGTGGGAGCAATGCCTAGTAGAAGACTACATAGGTAAGGATGGTTGACCTTGGGGAGATCAACATCCAACACCGCGGAGACACCATCACGTGTTTCTCAACGCAGTGACACTAGAACAAGGCCCCCTGGCTTTTTGTATCTCATCTGTCCGTGCATCCTGCAGCGGCCGATCAGTGATGCACATCACTGCACGGCGTCTGCGTTTGAAAAGTCAAATGTCACTCCTTCTCTTCTCTTCTGAGCCCTGCCATGCGCCCAAACAATTACTTTCCACCACATATGAGGTATCTGCGTACTCAGGAGAAATTGCACATTAAATTTTATGATGCATTTTTTCCTGATACCCTTGTAAAAAAAAAGCTATCTGGTTGAAGCAAAAATTTTGTGGTAAAAAAAAATTAATAATTTTCACGGCTCAAAGTTATCAACTTCTGTGAAACCCCTGGGGGTACAAGGGGCTCACCAAACAACTAGATAAATTCTTTGAGGAGTCTAGTTCCAAAATGGGGTCACTTGTGGGGGAGCTCTTCTGTTGAGGCACCATAGGGGGTCTCCAAACGTGACATGGCGTCCGCTAATGATTCCAACCAATTTTGCTGTCAAATGGTGCTCCTTCCCATCTAAGCCCCGTCATGCGCCCAAACAATTACTTTCCACCACATATGAGGTTTCTGCGTACTCAGGAGAAATTGCGCAATAAACTTTATGGTGCACTTTCTCTTTTCTCCTTTGTGAAAATCACATTTTTATGGCTAAAGTAACATTTTTCTGTAGAAAAGTAAAATTTCCATTTTTTCCTTCCACATGGCTTTTGTTCCTGTGAAGCACCTAAAGGGTTAATAAACTTCTTAGATGTGGTTTTGAGCAGTGTGAGGGCTGCAGTTTTTAGAATGGGGTCACTTTTGGGTATTTTCTGTCACCTAGGCCTCTCAAAGTTACTTCAAATGTGATGTGGTCCCTAAAAAAAATTGTTTTGTAAATTTTGGTGGAAATATGGGAAATTACTGATGAACTTTGACCCCTTCTAGCTTCCTAATGAAAAAAAAAATTGTTTCAAAAATTGCGCTGGTGTAAAGTAGACAAGTGGGAAATTTTATTTAGCAACTATTTTTGTGACATATCTCTCAGATTTATAGGCATAAAATTTCAAAGTTTAAAAATTGCAAAATTTCTGAAATTTTCACAAATAAACACAAAAAATAGCCTAAATAAACCACTCTCCTGAAGTACAATATGTCATGAAATAACAATGCAGAATTGCTGGGATCCGTTGAAGCGTTCCAGAGTTATAACCTGTAAAAGTGACACTGGTCAGAATTGCAAAAAAAGGCCCAGTCATTAGGGTGTTTTAGTGGCCGGCGGTGAAGGAGTTAACTTTTTACGTTCTTCACAGGAACCAAAGCAATGTGGAAAGAAAAGATGAAAATTTAACTTTTTTCCACAAAAACATTGCTTTAGCCATAGAATTTTGCATTTCCACAAGAGTAATAAGAGAAAATTGACAGTACAATTTGTTGTTCAATTTCTCCTGATACTGATACCTCCCATGTGGTGGAAATCTACAGTTTGGGTGCATGGCAGGGCTCAGAAGAGAAGGAGCACCATTTGAGTTTTTGAAAGCAAAATTAGCTGGAATCAATAGTGGATACTATGTCGGGTTTGGAGGCCCCCTGAGAAGCTTAAACAGGGCAGCTTCCCCAAAAGTAACCCCCATTATGGAAACTAGACCACTCAAGGAATTTATCTAGATATTTATTGAGCACCTTGAACCCCGGGGGCTTCACAGAAGTTTATAACATTGAGCAATGAAAATAAAAAAAAATACATTTTTACCACTAAATTGTTGCTTTCACAAGGGTATCAGGAAAAACTGCACCATAAAATTTATTGTGCAATGTCTCCTGAGTACGCTGATACCTCATATGTGGTGGAAATCAACTGTTTTGGCACATGGCAGGGCTCAGAAGGGAAGGAGTGCCATTTGGCTGCAAAATAGGCTGGAATCATTAGCGCACACCTTAATGAATTGATCCAGGGGTGCAGTGAGCATATTGACACTACAAGTGTGTCACAATATGGTATGCTATTGGGTGGTGAACAAAAAATAATTAAATTATTAAAACTAACATGTAGTTTTAACTCCAGGTTTCCAATATTCACAAGGGCAATAGGTAAAAAAGGCCTCCCAATTTCTCCTGAACTTGGCAATACCCCTCATGTGACTGAATGTACAGTACTGTTTGGCCACACCACAGAGCTTGGGTGGGAAGGAGCACCATTTGATTTTTGGAGCACATATTTTCCTAGAATAGTTTACAGACTCCATTTGCAAAGTCCCTGAGTGCCAGAAGAGAAGAAATCCCCCTCAAGTAACCAAGTTTTGGAAATTACACCCCTCTAGGAATTCATCTATGGGTGTAGTGATGATTTAGTCTCTGGAAACCACCCATTGTTTCAATTTGTGTAAATTGTGTAATTTCTGTATGCAAGGTGTCGATTCGTATTGAATTGATGATGCCCTAAAAATTTTTTTGCTCACTTTTTTTCTCTATCTCGTTCTGTTTTTTGAGAAAACAATGCTACAGGTGGTTTAATTGCATAGCACATGGCTACTTTACTATACCTAGACACCACTTCTATTCCTTTAGCTGCCGCCGTTCTCAAGTTAATGGCCGTGGACAGGATATGCGTGGACATACTGTATTTCCATTAACAAATGAAGGACCTGAATGGGGACTTGTGTTTGAGGGTTGAGTTGAATAGTATTTGATAGTGATTTTAGTACAGAACATTTTGGATCAGTTCACATTTATCTTGTGCTCTATCCTGAGAACTTACATTGGGGTTTCCATCTACATCTCTGAAATATGTGATGCAGGTAAAACCTATGACAGATCCATTCACTAATGAGGCAGCAGAGTTGCTCCCGACTCCATTTGGCCTCTGTTCAGCATTCTTCATCTTTTCAAAGGTGAATAAAACTGTTGACAACCACAATTTTGTGCATGTGTAAAAAGAGGCGTAAAAAATGGACACCGCAGGACCACAGGCCAGACGTGAGTTCAAAGTGACTCCCTCATTACAATGAATTTTTGATTGGGAATTTTGTTTGAATCATGTTTTTCAGAGATTTAGGGTACGTGCCCACGATCTGCACATGCTGCGTCCTGGATGCAGCACATCACACCCTGTAGAGACGCGAGTCTTCTCTGCAGATTACCACAGCTGCCCGTGCCCACAATCACGTTTTGGGGTGCTGTGGATTTTCACTCTGTTTTCTCAGCTGAGGATACTCAAGTCTCCGTAGCATAAATTGACATGCTGCATCAAGGGAAGCCACACTGCATGTCAGTTTACGCTGCAGAGAGGCGAAGCACATTGGCAGGGGATTTCTATAAATCCATCCACTGTGCTTGTACTGCACAATGCAGCGATTTGGACACATCAAAAACATGCTGTGTCCAAAACACTTCTATTCCTAATTGTGGGCACTCACCCTTTATACATAATCCTAGTGGAAGCGCTCAGCGTACAGCACAGGATAAAGAGGAACCGCCGTACCGCGATCTTTTAGAGGCAGAATAAACAAATCAATAGCACATGAAGAATTTACTTTATTTATTCATTTTTTATACTGTTCACCTTGCAATAAGTGATTAGGCAGCTTTATTCCTCCATCACTGCAGAACATCGCAGCTATCAAAGCTGCACTGAGTAAGCTTGTGTGGTCAAGGAAAAAGTCATAGATAAAGGAGAGTTTGTTACATGTTGACTTTTGGTTCCAGAGTGTACAGTTAAGTAGACAGAAGGCATGCAAAAAATATTGATGAGATTTGCTGGGTTTCTGAATGTAGCAGGGAAGGAGTTAAACTTGCACCAAAAGGGCCCAGGTTAGGAGAAATATCTTCTGTGACTAGGAGAAGGAGCACAGAGAGAGTGAGCAGATGGGTAAGTTATTTGTGAGAGTGTCTTTTGTGTTGTATTGTGGGAGTGAATATATGTTTATAACAAAAGATTGTGAAAAGAAAATGAGAGCTGTACATAGGAGACGGGAGGAGAAAGGAACTGACATAGATGGAGTGCATAGTGTGTGAAAGGGTGGCAGATTTGAGTGACTGTAGCAGCTAGATTATAACTGATACAAATACATATTATGAATATATTTGTAGCACAAATGAACTAGGAATAATTTTGTTTTATTTTCTTGCATGACTTACCTGTGTCCTGCCAACTGCCATGTTTAACTGCTTGTCACAAAAGTATGGTACTTGAAAAAAAGCTGCACTAGTGCCACTGCATAAGTGCCTTCCCATTAACTTTGTCTAAATATATAGGAAGGTTTGTGCTTAGATCCAGTTTACTTTAACTCATTAAAATCAATCAACCAACTTAAGACAGCAGGCAACAATAAGATGCACAATCAAGCTTGCAGGCCAACAAGGATCATAAAATCTTTGAACAAGTGAGATGACCTTACAGCATGAGGAAACAAGCTCAGTAAGATGAATGAAATACATATTATTGATTGAGGCTTGCAAAGATGGGCTTGAACATGCAGGCTATAAAAGGATTAATCACTGCTGATGAATGAAATATATATCTGTATGAAGAAAAGAGAGATCAGTGTTAGATTCATGCCATGTTTAACTGCTGAGCACTTATAATAATATGGCACTTGGATAAAATCTGCACAAGTGCCTTCCCCTTTAAGAGGCTATATATGTATAAATTATATGTACACTTGCTTATATAGCCTCCTTTGTGTCTAAGTACACAAGACTTTCAATTTACATTATTACTATGTTTCATTAATAGCCAAATGAATTAATTTTCATTTACTATTTGACTAAATTAAACTAACATATTTCAAATATACTATGATTCTTTAAAGAGATTGTCCACTATTAGGCAATCCCTTCTTATTAGCACCACTATAGATTATAAAATTAAAAAAAAGACGTCATACGTATCTCCCAGACTGATGCCGGTCCTTCTCGGAGCTGTACATCCAGTAGTCAGGTGAAAATATTATGTAATGTGACCTATGCAGCCAGTGAGCAACCACTGATTCGCTGCAGTCCTCAATATTCCATCAAGAGGAAGTCCATTCTAATGGAATACTGAAGTCTGCAGCCAATCAGCGACTGTTAATTTCCTGTAATAGTCATGACATAATAATACTATGTGACTGCCATTGGATGCATCATTGTGATTGGAGGAATGTTGCCTGAAGGAGGGAATTTATGGGGTTTTTTTTTAAATTTCATGATGAACAGTTGAGCTGTTAAAGGGAATCTGTCACCAGGGTTTTGCTACCTACTCTGAGAGCAGCATAATGTAGTGGCAGAGATTGTGATTCCAGAGGTGTGTCACTTACTAGGCTGCTTAGTGTAGTTTTGCTAAAATCACTGATTAATCAGCCGTAGATTATCATTACAGGACTACTTGGCCTGCTGCAAGGTAGTCCATCATATTAATGAGCTATGTGTAACTGCTAGATCTGCAGAAGAGAAAACATCACAACCTTAGAGCTCTACTCCACTGGGTTTTTTTATATCACTGAAATGGTGCTTAAAATCGAAGTTCTCCAATTCCATCTTATACTTACCTGTTACTATTTTTTCCTTCTATCACTGGCGATCTCTGTCAGCTTGTGACCTGCCGTCTCATGCTAGTGTTTCATGGAGTGAGCCTGAGGTCATTCTTCAATACAACTCTATGAGAGCCTCATTCTGGCTCTCATAAACTTGCATTGAGAGCTTGTGACTTCTGGACAATCAGAAGTTGCATTCACATGATGGCACCACAGAACCAGAGGAGCGTTGGTAAACGGTGAAGATGCCGGAGGGTGAGTATGATATGGAGGAAGGGACAATAAATTAAAAGAACCACTCCAGCGCTGAAAAAGTACAAATGCTGGAGTGGTGCTTTAACACATTGTGTAACATATGTCACACCTGGGTAGTAGGTGCAGAAGGCACTATTAGGCCCAGACGTAGGTGCTGAGCGGTGGTATGGCTTTTCTGTGGTGTTGTGCAGTTTGGGGTGTCACGGTGCTCCTAATTGGTTCCTGGTGCTCCAAACCCGTTCCTAGGGTACATCTATAAGAGGTAGGTAGGTAGCAATAAGGCAGACGGCACCTTGCTATTAACACAATGAACAGTTAATATGCTTTACTGGATCACACTATGATGTGATAGTTCACATCTGATGCATTTAGCTGCAACATCACTGGATTTCCATACAGGCTTTGGTAGGTTGGCAACTGGACTGGTATTCTGCTATAGGAAATCTATAAGGCTACTGTCACACTGCATTTTGTCTTATGTTCATTGGTCCTGTCAGGGCATCCGACTGAACCGCCCCTCCCGCACCCTGCAAAACGTGTTTTGGACGCATGCATATTTTCGTGCATATACGTTTTCTGCAGGTGGACACCTGAACGTAGTCGATTACATTCGGGTGTCCGTCTGCAGAAAACGTATATGTGCAAAAATGGTACAAAACAGAGGACACGCTAATGTACTGTGCTCCATTACAGTCAAAGGCCCTGTCGGTGCATGCCTCCAAAACACATTTTGCAGGGTGGGGGAGGGGCGGTTCTGATAGATGCCCCGACGGGACCACTGAACGTAAGGTAAAACGCAGTGTGAAAGGGGCCTAATTGTGGTTTGGCCTTGCTGCAATGGGCTCCGATAAGACTGTCTGGCGAGGTACAGGACATTAGCCGCCCTTGAAACTGCTCATCACCTCAAGCCCGGCTTGTCTTAATTACCAACTGTCCATTCTACATGGTTACCATAGTGGCCAGGCTATAGAGGATATTGATCAGACATCCTCCAATACAGTCCCTTGCCAACACATAGCACCACCTGCTGGTCTCCAGTGGTATTACAGAGCAACAACTTACATTTAATTTGACAATAACAACAGGCAATGCATCAAATCATAAATTATTCTCCTATGAATGCACAAACTTTTGTGATGGCCCCTTCTGGGTCATTACAATTGTATGCAGACAGGTAACAAGGAACTAGAAGGATAGAAATAGAACAGCTAGTAGAAGCTCCTAAATCGTCTGGTCATCATTGGGTCTTGGATTTTATGTTTCTATGTCCCATAAGGATTAAAGACGAACTGGTGATAACTTTATATGGCTATGTCCCATGCAAACCGTATCCTAATCTAAAACATATAGGGTTTGTCAGGTTTTTGAACCTGTTGGAATTAAAATGGTTGTAAGATGTTCAAAGCTAGGTCTATCACATGTAATGATAGTGTTGGTTCCTACGTGAAAACAGAACCAGTGATATGAAAACACATCTTCATTTATCATTCATGAAGACCAACAAAGTCTATGAAATAGAGATAAGCTGGAATACGTTTTATATACAACAACCAAATTGGAGGCATCAGAGTCAGTGAGTAGACTTTGTAATACAATCCACCCCATGGTGAGTATGATTATCTCACAGCACTCCTTCCTCCAGCCATTCCCCCATGTTGAGTATGCGTTGCCTAATTGTTCCTGAATATTGGTATAATGATTCACTGTTCCTTTTGTCAGTATTAACCAGCTGCCTGTATAACATGTAGTTAAGTGTGTGCTTTTTACTAGTTAAAAGCAAATTGTGCACTAAGACTTAAATGATTATAAAACAAAAACCTTAAAAGAAAATGACTCCCATAAAAATCCACGTTGTGCATTACCATTAACAGGCCTATCCCTGCTGTGGATAAAATAACTGACGTTACGGATGCTTTATTTTGTCAGATAATTGAATGTTTGCCAGGGTAGTCCTGTGGTTTAATTGAGGGATATGATAAACTTATATACTTATCATTACCTTTATCTTTACCTTGTCGTTTTACATGCCTGGTTTGCTTTTAAACTATATATATATATATATATATATATATATATATATATATATATATATATATAATATACTAGAAGGTGTCCCGATTCTACGCATCGGGTATTCTAGAATTTACGTATTATGTAGTTCATGTATGATTTTTGTTATAGATATAGATATATATATATATATATATATATATAGATGTTGTTGTGTGTAGTTACCAAGTGTTTGTGTAGGGCGCTGTACATGTTCTGGGTGTTGTCTGGGTGTGGCGGGGGGTGAGAGCGGTGTTGTATGTGTGTTGCGTTGTTTGTGGAGCGCTGTGTGTCTGTCGCGTTGTGTGTGTGTGTGTTGCGCGGTTTGTGTGGGTGTGGTGTGTTTTGGGGGGAGGTATGTTTTGTGCAATGTGTGTGTTGTGCGGTATGTGCGTATATTTATGTATGCCGCGGTGTTTGTGTGTTGGGTGTTGTGTGTGTGCAGCGTTGTCTGTGTGTGTGGGTGTCTGTGTATGGCGGTGTTTGTGGTTCCCTGTGTGTGTGTGTGTGTGTGTGTTGGGGGGAGGTGTGCACCTCCCATCGTGCTCCATCCCCCATGCTGCACACCCCCCATCATGCCCCATCCCCTATGCTGCGCATTCCCCATCATGCTTCATCCCCCATGCTGCACACCCCCATCGTGCTCCATCCCCCATGCTGCGCACTCCCCATCGTGCTCCATCCTCCATGCTGCGCACTCCCCATCGTGCTCCATCCTCCATGCTGCGCACTCCCCATCATGCTCCATCCCCCATGCTGCGCACCCCCCATCGTGCTACATCCCCCATGCTGCGCACCCCCCATCGTGCTACATCCCCCATGCTGCACACTCCCCATCGTGCTACATCCCCCATGCTGCGCACTGCCCATCGTGCTACATCCCCCATGCTGTGCACCCCCCATCGTGCTACATCCCTCATCGTGCTACATCCCCCATCGTGCTACATCCCCCATGCTGCGCACTCCCCATCGTGCTACATCCCCCATGCTGCGCACCCGCCATCGTGCTCCATCCGCCATGCTGCGCACTCCCCATCGTGCTACATCCCCCATGCTGCGCACCCGCCATCGTGCTCCATCCGCCATGCTGCGCACTCCCCATCGTGCTACATCCGCCATGCTGCGCACTCCCCATCGTGCTACATCCCCCATGCTGCGCACTCCCCATCGTGCTACATCCCCCATGCTGCGCACTCCCCATCGTGCTACATCCCCCATGCTGCACACTCCCCATCGTGCTACATCCCCCATGCTGCGCACCCCCCATCGTGCTACATCCCCCATCGTGCTACATCCCCCATCGTGCTACATCCCCCATGCTGCGCACTCCCCATCGTGCTACATCCCCCATGCTGCGCACCCGCCATCGTGCTCCATCCGCCATGCTGCGCACTCCCCATCATGTTACATCCCCCATGCTGCGCACTCCCCATCGTGCTACATCCCCCATGCTGCGCACCTCCCCATCATGCTACATCCCCCATGCTGCGCACTCCCCATCGTGCTACATCCCCCATGCTGCGCACTCCCCATTGTGCTACATCCCCCATGCTGCACACTCCCCATCGTGCTACATCCCCCATGCTGCGCACTCCCCATCGTGCTACATCCCCCATGCTGCGCACTCCCCATCGTGCTACATCCCCCATGCTGCGCACTCCCCATCGTGCTACATCCCCCATGCTGCGCACTCCCCATCGTGCTACATCCCCCATGCTGCGCACCCGCCATCGTGCTCCATCCGCCATGCTGCGCACTCCCCATCGTGTTACATCCCCCATGCTGCGCACTCCCCATCGTGCTACATCCCCCATGCTGCGCACCTCCCATTCATGCTACATCCCCCATGCTGCGCACTCCCCATCGTGCTACATCCCCCATGCTGCGCACTCCCCATCGTGCTACATCCCCCATGCTGCACACTCCCCATCGTGCTACATCCCCCATGCTGCGCACTCCCCATCGTGCTACATCCCCCATGCTGCGCACTCCCCATCGTGCTACATCCCCCATGCTGCGCACTCCCCATCGTGCTACATCCCCCATGCTGCGCACCCCCCATCGTGCTACATCCCCCATGCTGCGCACCTCCCCATCGTGCTCCATCCCCCATTCTGCACACTCCCCATCGTGCTCCATCCCCCATGCTGCGCACTCCCCATCGTGCTACATCCCCCATGCTGCGCACCCCATCGTGCTACATCCTCCATGCTGCGCACCCCCCATCGTGCTACATCCCCCATGCTATAATAGTTCTCCTATTATACTCAGAGAGGAGTATAATAGGAGGACTGTAATAGGAGGAGTAGTCCTGGGGGGAGAGGAGTATAATGGGGACCTTAGTTACCCGATGTGTATAATGGTTACCAGCGTTCACGGGCTCCGTCAAGATCCCAGCATCGCAAGGTTATGTCTGGCGCTGCTGGGATCCTGACGGAGCCGGTGTACACTGGTAACTATGATACACATCGGGTAACCAAGGGACCTTAGTTACCCGATGTGTATAATGGTTACCAGCGTTCACGGCCTCCGTCAAGATCCCAGCATCGCAAGGTTATGTCTGGCGCTGCTGGGATCCTGACGGAGCCGGTGTACACTGGTAACTATGATACACATCGGGTAACCAAGGGACCTTAGTTACCCGATGTGTATAATGGTTACCAGCGTTCACGGCCTCCGTCAATATCCCAGCATCGCAAGGTTATGTCTGGCGCTGCTGGGATCCTGACGGAGCCGGTGTACACTGGTAACTATGATACACATCGGGTAACCAAGGGACCTTAGTTACCCGATGTGTATAATGGTTACCAGCGTTCACGGGCTCCGTCAAGATCCCAGCATCGCAAGGTTATGTCTGGCGCTGCTGGGATCCTGACGGAGCCGGTGTAGAAGCAAGCGATATCCCAGGATGTTGTGAGTGTGTGGATGTGATGTGTGAGGTGTGTGTGAGAGTGAGTGTGATCTGATGTGTGTGTGTACTCACCTGGGAGTCGGAGCTCCGTGTCAGTTGGGCCAGAGCGAGCGTGCATTGCGTGAGGGGGGCGGAACCTGCAGAGAGCCGGGGCGAGAGGCCAATCCGTGGGGGGGGCAGGGCCATGGCGAGCCCAGCGGCCAATCAGCTTTGTGTCACCGTAAGGACACAATTTTGGAGCATGACAGACAGACAGACAGACAGACAGAATAAGGCAATTATATATATAGATAACTATATATTGTGTACATTGCGCTTACTGTATTTTTGGAAGATGCATATCTATCTATCTATCTATCTATCCATCTATCAGAGATGAGAAAATCTTTTCCAATTGTGATTTCGCCAGCTTCAGCAATTTTTTTTAAAGAAATATGATTTGTGGTATATCAATTTGCATCAAATAACATGTATTTTAATTACCCTAAAAAAAAAGACATGTATAACACTCTGAGGGTCTCCTAGGACCATATGTATAATTTCAAGCTTTTTAATGCAAACACAGCCTAAGTAATGTCATATTGACTATACTGTATATGGCTATAGGCAGCGGTGGACAGAAAAGGGCCCGTGTGCAAGAAAAGTACATAGGCCCTTTGCAGTCCAATAGCTCATTTTAGTTTACAATTCCATCTGCTTTGGAGCTAGAAGTGGTCCTCCTTACCTTCTGGGCCCTTGTGCGGCTGCACAGGATGCACAATGATTTGTCCACCCTCGGCTATGAGTAAAAGAATGGTAACTGTTCTTCACTACTGTCACACACTATCTTTTCAGTTTGTTCAGTATTTAATGGTTCCTCTCCCTTTCATTGTGGCTAAGCTGTGAGCTGTGACATTTTTTCATTTTCCAGGTTCACCACAAAATGGCTGCTGCATTCCCTGCTTTTGCTTTTAGACAGGCTATTGCATACTGTTTCCTTTCCAATTAACCTGTAAAGGCAGGGCCATCTCCTTTCTGTACCAGTCTGCTATTATTAGTTTATTCACTGTAATTTAAATTTGTATTTTGCATGTAGCACCTTTTCATGTACAGCACCATGGAATCAATGGTGCGCTAAAAATAAATAATAATAATAATAATAATAATAAAGGACACTCAGCCTCCCCCAAAGGTCATGTTATCCTTTCGTGGCTAATGTGTGATATAGCAGGGATGATTTTTGGTGATTTGCACAATTTGAAAGGCAAAATTGTTCAAATTTGTTGAGTTTATCAAGTCTTTAAAATTTGACATCAAACCGATTCACGCATCTTTACTGTTTTTATGTCCACTGATCCAATACATGACTGATTTTGTAGTAGAGGATTATTATTAGAATTTCAAAATTGGTGAATATATGACTATGTTTGCTCCTGAAAGACTCTGCCTCTTTATCATGATCTTTTAATACATAGTCATGTGACTTAGTTGAAAATTGACCCTCCGGCTCTTTTTCATTAGTACCACTTGCTTTTCCAGCCTTTTGTTGACTGTGTTCCAACTTTTTTTTTAGATGTGTTGCTACCATCAATTTCCAATTGAGTTAAGCTTTGCAAATAAAATGGGAAAATGTCTGTCAACCTATAACCTGTGTTCTATGTTCTGTTGTGAATACAGTGTGGCTATAAGAGATTTCCAAACCATTGCATTCTTGTTTTCTTTACATAACACACAACATCTCAAACATTTGGGAAATGGATTGTAAATAAATCAGGATCTGCTTGATGTCCACAAGCCATTCTTTATCTCCTCTTTATGTTTCCACATCTTATATTCATCCATATTTATAATCATTATTTACAATCTCCACAGCGCTAATACTGAGAGGTATTATCTACTCCCTGATATTACTTTCTGTTATTTGAGGCATAGATTACATCACCAAAATTTTCTGCAATTCTCAATTCCTTCTTTTTCTTACCACTTGGTATACACATTCTACAGAATTGTTCTTTTATCAAAAGATAAAAGGTACATGATCTATATTTTACATTCTTGAATTTAAATATACAGTGGGTACGGAAAGTATTCAGACCCTTTTAAATTTTTCACTCTTTGTTTCATTTCAGCCATTTGGTAAATTCAAAAAAGTTAATTTTTTTCTCATTAATGTGCACTCTGCACCCCATCTTGACAGAAAAAAACCCCTGAAATGTAGAAATTTGTGCAAATTTATTAAACAAGAAAAACTGAAATATCACATGGTGTTAAGAATTCAGACTCTTTGCTCAGACACTCATATTTAGGACACATGCTGTCCATTTCCTTGTCATCCTCCTTGAGATGGTTCTACTCCTTCATTGGAGTCCAGCTGTGCTTAATTAAACTGATAGGACTTGATTTGGAAAGTCACACGCCTGTCTATATAAGACCTCACAGCTCACAATGCATGTCAGACCAAATGAGAATAATGAGGTCAAGGGAACTGCCCAAGGAGCTCAGAGACAGAATTGGGGCAAGGCATAGATCTGGCCAAGGTTACAAAATAATTTCTGCCGTACTCAAGGTTCCTAAGAGCACCGTAGCCTCCATAATTCTTAAATGGAAGAAGTTTGGGACCAACAGAACTCTTCCTAGACCTGGCCGTCCAGCCAAACTGAGCAATCGTGGGAGATGAGCCTTGGTCAAAGAGGTAAAGAAGAACCCCATGATCACTTTGGCTATGCTCCAGAAATGCAGTAGGGAGATGGGAGAAAGTTCCAAAAGTAATCTATCACTGCAGCCCTCCACCAGTTTGGCCTTTATGGCAGAGTGCCCTGATGGAAGCCTCTCCTCAGTGCAAGATATATGAAAGCCCACATAGAGTTTTCAAAAGAAACACATGAAGGACTCCCAGACTATGAAAAATAAGATTCTCTGGTCTGATGAGACGAAGATAGAACTTTTTGGTGATAATTCTAAGCGGCATGTATGGAAAACACCAGGCAATGCTCATTCCCTGCCCAACACAATCTCAACAGTGAATCATGGTGGTGGCAGCATCATGCTATGGGGTTGTTTTTCAGCTGCAGGGCCTGGACGAATGGTTGCAATTGAAGGAAAGATGAATGCGGCCAAGTGCAGAGATATCCTGGAAGAAAACCTCTTCCAGTATGCTCTGGACCACAGACTTGGCCGAAGGTTCACCTTCCAACAAGACAATGATCCTAAGCACACAGATAAAATAACAAAGGAGTTGCTTCAGAACAACTCCGTGACCATTCTTGACTGGCCCAGCCAGAGCCCTGACCTAAACCCAGATTAGTAGTATAATATTTTATATTAGAGTAGTAGATTATTACTTGTCCCTTAGTGCAAAATGGGTGTGGCTTGGGGGTGGCTAGGGGCATGGCCAAATGATTCCCTGGAGCACTGAGTGCGCCGCATACTTTTTCCCTCTTTCTGCTCTTTATAAGTTGGGAAGTATGATTCCAGCACTCACGGAGACAGAGAAACCAACTATTCTTTATCCAAATATCATCCAGTAGTTCCACATTCACCATGGGGCAAACACATGATTGCATGATTTTTTTGGGGGATATTTTATTCACTGTGGTCACTATATGGTAAAACTGATATGTTGGTGAATGTTCGTAGACACCAAAAATGTATAAGTTTACTTTTATCTAAGGGATTAAAAAAATTCAGAAGTTTGTCCAAAAAAGTGGCTCATTTTCCATGATCCATAGCATTGTGAGTTTTCGGGATTCATGGCTCAGTAGTGGCTTATTTTTTGCGTCTTGAGCTGACATTTTTAATGGTACCATTTTTGCATGGATGGTATGTTTTGATCGCCTGTTATTGCTTTTTGTGCAAAATTTGCAGCGACCAAAAAACTTAACTTTGGCGTTTGGAATTGTTTTGCTGCTATGCCGTTTACCGATCAGATTAACTGACTTTATAGTTGATAGATTCGGTGTTTCTGAACTCGGCGCTACCAAATGTTTGTATCTATACAGTACAGACCAAAAATTTGGACACACCTTCTGATCTGTAGAACAACTTTTAAGAGGAGGCTTTGTGCAGCTGGCCTTCATGGTAAAATAGCTGCTAGGAAACCACTGCTAAGGACACTCAACAAGCAGAAGAGACTTGTTTGGGCTAAAGAACACAAGGAATGGACATTACACCAGTGGAAATATGTGCTTTGTTTGAGGAGTCCAAATTTGAGATCTTTGGATCCAACCACCGTGTCTTTGTAGAAAAGGTGAACGGATGGACTCTACATGCCTGGTTCCCACCGTGAAGCATGGAGGAGGAGGTGTGATGGTGTGGGGGTGCTTTGCTAGTGACACTGTTGGGGATTTATTCAAAATTGAAGGCATACTAAACCAGCATGGCTACCACAGCATCTTGCAGCAGCATGCTATTCCATCCGGTTTGCATTTAGTTGGACCATCATTTATTTTTCAACAGGACAATGACCCCAAACACACCTCCAGGCTGTGTAAGGGCTATTTGACTAAGAAAGAGAGTGATGGGATGCTACGCCAGATGACCTGGCCTCCACAGTCAACAGACCTGAACCCAATCAAGATGGTTTGGGGGGGGCTGGACCGCAAAGAGAAGGCAAAAGGGCCAACAAGTGCTAAGCATCTCTGGGAACTCCTTCAACACTTTTAGAAAAACATTTCCGGTGACTACCTCTTGAAACTCATCAAGAGAATGCCAAGAGTGTGCAAAGCAGTAATCAAAGCAAAAGGTGGCTACTTTGAAGAACCTAGAATATAAGACATATTTTCAGTTGTTTCACACTTTTTTAAGTATTTCATTCCACATGTTTTCATTTATAGTTTTGATGTCTTCAATGTGAATCTACATTTTTTAGAGTCATGAAAATAAAGAAAATTCTTTGACTGAGAAGGTGTGTCCAAACTACCTGCAGCAGTAGTACAATGATTTAGGACATACCAGTATGTCCTCAGTCGTTAAGGGGTTAAACACAATATCATACTTTGTGATAACTGTGTGATTGTTGTATTTATTTAAGTATTGTCTGTCTGTGTTGGTGTCAAAGTAAAAACGGGGATCTTGTGATTTGTTTAAGGTGATTTAAGTGTTTGTAGTAGCTACTAGTGATGAGCGAGCATGCTTGTAACTACTCGGTACTCGCACGAGTATCGCTGTACTCGGGCTGCTCGGCGGGGACCGAGTAATCTCGCGATACTCATGCTGTACTCGTGGTCTTCATTTCTGCATGTTGGCGCTCTTTTGAGAGCCAGCCCTCATGCAGGGATTGGCTGGCAGACCACTGCAATGCCACAGCCCTGTTAGTTGTGGAATTGCAGTGATTGGCCGGCCTGCACAGCGTGACCGAGCCTTTATACCGGCCGGCGCGCTGTGCTCTGCTCACAACTATCCAGACAGTCAGTGCAGGGAGAGTGTCGCTGATTCAGGGAAAGCTTTGCGGCCCTTTATAGTTAGTTCCGGAGCAGGGCTGCAAACAGTGTGACCAGAAGTCCTTCTCAGGACTATTCTAGTTGTATACAGGCAGGGAGGGTATAGCCAGGTCGGAGTACAGTAGCAGAGTCCTTCTCAGGACTATTGTTGCTATATACAGGCAGGGTATAGCCAGGTCGGAATACAGGCTAGTGACCAGAAGAGTCCTTGTCAGGACTATTGTAGCAGTATACAGGCAGGCAGGCAGGCAGGGTATATAGCCATTCCTAGTGGTGACCGTATACCAGCCTTCATCATATCTGGGGCTGGTGTACACAGTCTAAAACAGTCCAGATAGTGTCAGACTTCTCAGTAATTGTCGCTCCTAAAAACCAGTTAGGTTCTTATTGCGTCCGTGCTTGCATTTAAAAACAGCACGTGTGTGTCTGTCGGTGGCAGCGTACAGGTGCGCGTTTTGCACAAACTATTATATAACGCACAAGTCTAGTGTATAATACACGTCAGTCAGCAGTGTCTGATAGTGTCAGACTTCTCAGTCATTGTCGCTCCTAAAAACCAGTTAGGTTCTTATTGCGTCCGTGCTTGCATTTAAAAACAGCACGTGTGTGTCTGTCGGTGGCAGCGTACAGGTGCGCGTTTTGCACAAACTATTATATAACGCACAAGTCTAGTGTATAATACACGTCAGTCAGCAGTGTCTGATAGTGTCAGACTTCTCAGTAATTGTCGCTCCTAAAAACCAGTTAGGTTCTTATTGCGTCCGTGCTTGCATTTAAAAACAGCACGTGTGTGTCTGTCGGTGGCAGCGTACAGGTGCGCGTTTTGCACAAACTATTATATAACGCACAAGTCTAGTGTATAATACACGTCAATCAGCAGTGTCTGATAGTGTCAGACTTCTCAGTAATTGTCGCTCTTAAAAACCAGTTAGGTTCTTATTGCGTCCGTGCTTGCATTTAAAAACAGCACGTGTGTGTCTGTCGGTGGCAGCGTACAGGTGCGCGTTTTGCACAAACTATTATATAACGCACAAGTCTAGTGTATAATACACGTCAGTCAGCAGTGTCTGATAGTGTCAGACTTCTCAGTAATTGTCGCTCCTAAAAACCAGTTAGGTTCTTATTGCGTCCGTGCTTGCATTTAAAAACAGCACGTGTGTGTCTGTCGGTGGCAGCGTACAGGTGCGCGTTTTGCACAAACTATTATATAACGCACAAGTCTAGTGTATAATACACGTCAGTCAGCAGTGTCTGATAGTGTCAGACTTCTCAGTAATTGTCGCTCCTAAAAACCAGTTAGGTTCTTATTGCGTCCGTGCTTGCATTTAAAAACAGCACGTGTGTGCCTGTCGGTGGCAGCGTCAGGCTCCATATTGTCCCTGGATAGAGACGTGCATGATGGCCTGTAAACATGAAGTGCCCATTGTAAGGAAGTGGGTCTATTGTAGTATAGCCCTTAGGCAGGGCAGCCAAAAATTTGGAGGCTCCACATTGTCCCTGGATAGAGATGTGCATGAGGGCCTCAAAACATTGTTCCCATTGCAAAGGAGCGGGTCTCCTGTCGTTGTAATGCCCATTCAGAAAGAATGGGCGAAAAAATTTACCACTGGGGGTATACCTGAAACAACGGCTTAACTATTGTAACGGTCACCATGATGGCGCATGAGGAGAAGGAGGAGCAGTCTAGCGATTAGCCAAAGTCCAGAAGTGTGTTACCATGGGTGAGTGGAGGTACATGGCAAATTCCCGTTACAAACTTTAAATTCCGCTGTCATTTGCTGTTGGTGTGTGGTGAAGTCTGGCCAAATCCAACCCTTGTTCATCTTGATCAGAGTCAGCCTGTCAGCATTTACAGTTGACAGGCGGGTGCGTTTATCTGTAATGATTCCACCTGCGGCACTAAAAACACGCTCTGACAAAACGCTAGCGGCAGGGCAGGCCAGGACTTCCAAGGCGTAGAGACTAAGAGCCAATTCATGCCACGTGTCCAGCTTGGATACACATTAATTGTAAGGCACAGAGGAATGTCGGAGTACAGTTGTTTGATCTGCAAGGTACTCCTTGAGCATCTGGCCAAACTTAGGATTTCTTGTGGCACTACCCCTCACCTCAGGGGCTGTGGTATGTGAGGGGCTGAGAAAACTGTCCCACAACTTAAAGACTGTTCCCCTACCTCTGGCGGATTGGACTTGTGCCCCTCTCGGCTGTACGCCTTGGTTGTCCACTGATTCCTGACCTATGCCGCTAGCGTTTTGTGAGGGGAATGCTTTGCCTACTTCCGTGACTATGGCCTTCTGGAACTGCTGCATTTTGCCTGACCTCTCCGCCTCGGGAATAAGAGACATAAAGTTCTCCTTTTAGCGTGGGTCTAACAGTGTTACCAACCAGTAATGATTGTCGGCCAAGATGTTCTTAACGCGAGGGTCACGAGACAGGCAGCTTACCATAAAGTCAGCCATGTGTGCCAGACTCTTAACAGCCATCACTTCAGTATCCTGACCAACACGATGACTGAACATGCTGTCCTCCTCCTCCTCATCATCTACCCTGTCCTCTGGCCAGCCACGCTGAACCGAGGATATGACTGCATGTCATATCCTCAATTTGGCCAGAGAGTTGCTCCATGTCTTCATCCTCCTCCTCGTCATAGTTCTCCACTGCACGTTGTGATGAGACGAGGTTATCACCCACACCCACTACTGTTTCTTGCTCAAACTCATCGCGCTCCGCCTGCAATGCATCATGGTTGTTTTTTGAGCAGAGACCATTTTAGAAGGCAGAGAAGCGGTATGGTGACGCTAATAATGTCGTCATCGCCGCTCACCATCTTGGTGGAGTCCTCAAAGTTTTGGCGGATGGTGCATAGGTCGGACATCCATCTCCACTCCTCAGGTGTTATGTGTGGAGTTTGACCCATTTCCCGACGGCTTAGGTGATGCAGGTACTCAACAACTGCCCTCTTCTGCTCACATATCCTGACCAACTTGTGCAGAGTTGAATTCCAACGCGTGGGGACATCACACACCAGTCTGTGTGCCGGAAGATGCAAACGGCGTCTTAAGCCGGCAAGGCCGGCTGAAGCAGTAGGTGACTTTCGAAAATGTGCAGACAGGCGGCGAACTTTTACCAGCAGATCAGACAGCTCTGAGTATGACTTTAGAAACCGCTGAACCACGAGGTTGAGCACATGGGCTACGCATGGAACATGTGTCAGCTGGCCTCGCCTCAAAGCCGCCACCAGGTTCCGGCCATTGTCACACACGACCTTTCCTGGCTTTAGGTTCAGAGTTGTGAGCCAGTGATCTGCCTTCTGTTTCAGAGCTGTCCACACCTCTTCTGCATTGTGGGGTTTGTTGTCACCTATGCAGATTAGCTTCAGCACTGCCTGTTGCCGCTTCGCCGAGGCAGTGCTGCAGTGCTTCTGTGTCGCCCTGGACAAGCCAGGGGCCACACAGCACAACACTTAAACACCCCACACTCCCTGCAGGCATATCATAGTCAAAACACAAAATCCTTGTTGCCTTCCCCAGGGGCTGTTGTCCACACCAGGGTGTGGAGCCAGGCGGTTGCTCTCCACCCACCGAGGAGGAGGGAAAACACAGGCAGTGAGAGTTAAGCTAAGGAAGTGGAAGGAGGAAAGTAGTAGAGAGGAGAAAAGTGACAGCAAAGAGCCTGAAGTTGGTCCGGGTGTGTGGCCCGGACAGGACAGCAAGGTTGGCAGGATGTGGTGACCGTCTGCAGTGGAGGCCGATTGGAGTCTGCCATAAGGACCGTGGACGGGTGGTGACCCGGCCGTACCGGACCGGTATACAAAGAGAAGCCAGCACCATTGGCAGAGGACTTTCGGATCCCGGCAAGGCTTGGTGTCGCCGTGAATTTGCCAAATCCGTTAGTGAAGGGGACCTCAGGGTTTCCAAACAGCCAAGTCCAGATAGAAGGCAACCGTCCAACCGTGAAGGGGAGACACCGCCACCGCCAAGGGCAACCGTCTCCCAGGGCCAGCGCCTGTGGGCAAAAGGGGCTCCTCCGGCCCATATCCAGGTCGGGGAGCAGGTTACCGTTGGGAAACCATCACTACCAACACTTAACTTAGGTGCAGGGAGAGACAGTCATCACTAACCTGCAGGGAGGAACAACCGCAGCCGTCCGAGTGACCCGTCCATCCAGCCACTTGTTTTACCGTGAACTGTGTCATCATCATTGGGCTGACTGAGTACCTCCGTGCCGTGCGGCACAGCGCTGCCCCTGCGACCCTGCACCTCATCAGGCCCCGCAACCCGCCTGTCATCCATCTCTACCCCATCACCAGGCCCCGGGACAACCAACCCCCCTACCCACGGAGGGGAGAAATAACAACAAAGCTGCTCCCTGTCACAGGCTCCCGGGATCCCCGTCCAGAGCAGCGGTGGTGTCCACACAATCACCACAACCGTGGGTGGCGTCATGGACAATATCCCCAAAACCCAAACCACCCCTTTTCACTCACGGGCGAGTAGCGCCGCTCGAGTCCCCGGGATCCGGCCATCGCTCGAGCCAACGAGCAGCAGCAGCCGTAGAGCAGCGTCAGCCGGACCCGAGCAGTGGGAGAGCGCACCGTCCCCTCCTCCGCCCGCGACACTTCCAGCTTGGGACTGGTGTGGAGGGTAAAGTGGATCAAGATGCGCAGGAGGAGGAGGAGGCTGAGGAGCATGACATTCCGGAGCTGTAGAGTGTGTGTGAAACCCTGACTGAGGTAGGGCCTGCAAAACTTGGTGTGTGAAGGACGTGTTCCGTCCCTCGCTCAGACTGGGTCCCAGCTTGCACAATATTAACCCAGTGTGACGTCAACGAGATGTAGCGGCCTTGCCCACATGCACTTGTCCACGTGTCTGTGGTTAGGTGGACTTTGGCTGAAACAGCGTTGTTCAGGGCACGTGTGATGTTTTGTGACACGTGGTTATGCAATGCGGGGACGGCACACCGGGAGAAATAGTGGCGGCTGTGGACCGAGTAACGTGGGACAGCTGCCACCATCAGGTCGCGGAATGCTTCTGTCTCAACCAGCCTAAAAGGCAACATTTCCAGCGCAAGCAGTCGCGAAATGTTAGCATTTAGAACTGTGGCATGTGGGGTGTTGGCAGTGTATTTGCGCCTTCGTTCAAAGGTTTGCTGAATGGATAACTGAACGCTGCGCTGGGACAAGGACGTGCTTGATGATGGTGTTCTTTCTGCGTAGGCAACTGCAGGTGCAGGAGTGGAGGAGGCTTGTTCGCAGGCAGCATGGACAGGGGATTGGCTCGCATGCACAACCAGCGAAGACGTAGCAGTGACATCAGCAAGCACTGCTCCTGGACTCTGTTGTACTTCCCACAAAGTCGGGTGCTTGGCTGACATGTGCCTGATCATGCTGGTGGTGGTCAGGCTGCTAGTTTTGGTACCCCTGCTGATGCTGGCATGGCAGGTGTTGCAAATGGCCTTTTTAGAATCATCTGGAGCCAACTTAAAAAACTGCCAGTGTCAGAGTTCCGGGTTTTCCAGTTTTCTTTTGAAAGAGCTTGCCCTTTGTTAACATGGAGTTTTCTGTTCTGTTGCCCTACTTCCTGTCCATCTGTTTAAAAGCCGCCCCTAAAGCTTAGTCCAGTGCCTGAGTATACTGCTTCCTGTGTGCTCCTGCCCTGCAGCTTTTGGGTCCTGATTGTTATTCGGATCCTCTTGGAAAACAACCGACACCGACTCTGGACTTCATCTGGTATCATCTAGCTGTGCCCGGACTCCGTTTGCCGTCTTTGGTCGGCACTTCTGCCCGGTTCCTTCCGTTTAATACCACTCTGGACTCACATCACGTACGGACATTTTTGGACTTACCTATTGCCCTTTTGTGTCCCGGCTGCTGCGCATTTAGGGCTTCTGGGGTGATTGCCAGACAGTCCCTGTATAGGGGTTCGCTCTTGGTGGTCTCCCTGGGGGAGTCCGGTGCGCGGTCCCGGGAATTCCCTTTCGCTCCGTCCCTGGAAGGTATTTCCTGTATTTATGTTCTACTGTGTTTTTGTTCCGTTTATGTACATATTTGCTGGTTGCATATTATAAACGTCTTGCACCAAGAACTCGTCTCTGGTTGTCATTGCCCTAACGCAATCGAAATCCTCAATACATACAATAGTATTACAGCCAGACTCGGGAAGACCTAACATTTGTACAGGCACCTTGTGTCGTGTTGTTCCGGGGAACAGTTGCCTGACGTCTGCCTGGGGCCACCACTCTGCTTCTTACTGCCTGTTGGGATGCTACGCCTCCCTCCCCCTGTGCACTGCTGTCCTCTCTCTGCATATCCTCCTGCCAGGTTGGGTCAGTTACTGGATCATCCACCACGTCGTCTTCCTCTTCCGCACCCTGCTCCTCCTCCTGACTTCCTGACAATTGTGTCTCATCATCGTCCACCCCTTGTTGAGACACGTTGCCAACTTCGTGAGAACGTGGCTGCTCAAATATTTGGGCATCTGTACATACAATCTCGTCATGGCCCACTTCAACAGGAGCTGGCGAGAGGCCAGAATTTGTGAATGGAAACGTGAACGAACAGCTCTTCTGAGTGTCCAAGTGTGGGATCAGTAATGTCCGTGGACGTGTACTCGGCCTGGTGGTAGGAAGGAGGATCAGGTTCTGAAATGTGCGGTGCAGTATCACGGCTACTGACACTTGACCGTGTGGAAGACAGAGTGTTTGTGGTGGTGCCAATCTGACTGGAAGCATTATCCGCTATCCAACTAACAACCTGTTGACACTGGTCTTGGTTTAAGAGCGGTGTACTGCAGCGGTCCCCAAGAATTTGGGACAGGACGTGCGAGCGACTAGATGTGGCCCTTTGTTGTGGCGAAATTAGAGCTTGCACACAACCTCGGTCTCTGCCTGCACCACCATCACGTCCACTTCCTTGTTCGTTGACAACGCCCTTGCGCATTTTGCAATGCTGTGCTGATGTGTATTCACTAGACTTGTGCGTTATATCCAAGTTTTTGCAAAACACACAAATGCAGCGGAAAGCTGCCACCAACAGGCACACACGTGCGGTTTTTAAATGCAAGCACGGAGGCACTAAGAACCTAACAGGTCTCTATCCAGGGACAACGTGGAGCCTCCCAATTTTTGGCTGCCCTGCCTAAGGGCTATACTACAATAGACCCACTTCCTTCCAATGGGCACTTCAGGTTTACAGGCCCTCATGCACGTCTCTATCCAGGGATCGGATTGACAGATTGCTGGGTGGGCTGTAGAAAACTCAGTGGTCATGGTACACATCGGTAATAATGACAAAGTAAGGAAGGTCCTTAAAAACAGTTACAAGAAACTAAGAAAAAAGCTAAAGTTTAGGACTTCCAAGTTGGTGTTTTTACAAATGCTGCCATTGTCACGAGTGTCAAAAGACAGACAGTGGGAACTTATGGAGATAAATAAGTGGCTTAGAAATTTGTGCAGAAAGGAGGGGTTTGGGTTCATGGAAATCTGGGCCAACTTCTGCGTTGGTTACCGGTTCTTTGCTAGGGACGGGCTGCACCTCAATGGGGAGGATGCAGCTGTGTTGGGGGAAAAATGATCAGATGGATGAAGTAGATTTCCAACTAGGATCTGGGGAGAGGGAGAGTAAGGGGTACTTTACACGCTGCAACATCGCTAACATCGCTAGTGATTGCTAGCGATGTTGAGCGCGATAGCTCCCTCCCCCGTCGCTCGTGCAACATTTGGTGCTCGCTGCCGTAGCGAACATTATCTCTACGGCAGCGTCACAAGCACATACCTGGTCAGCGGCGTTGCTGTGACCGGTGAACAATCCCCCCCTCAAGGAGGGGGTGCGTTCGGCGTCATAGCGACGTCACTGTGGCGTCACTAAGCGGCCGGCCATTAGATGCGGAGGGGCGGAGATGAGCGGGACGTAACATCCCGCCCACCTTCTTCCTTCCGCATTGCCGGTAGACGCAGGTAAGGAGATGTTCCCGCGGTGTCACACATAGCGATGTGTGATGCCGCAGGAATGTCGAACAACATCATACCGGTGGCAGCAGCGATATTAAGGAAATGAACAACGTGTCAACGATCACCATTTTGGAACGATTTTGCGATCTTTGGTTGTCGCTCATTAGTGTTACACGCTGCGATGTCGCTACCGGTGCTGGATGTGCGTCACTAACGATGTGACCCCGACGATATATCGGTAACGATGTCGCATCGTGTAAAGTACCCCTAATTGTGCAAAAAAGGGGATAGATATACTAGACAGAGAAAGTGAGATTGTATGGGCAAATGAGAATTTAGGGGGCTTAGATATGCAAGGAAAACAGGGAGGTGACTAAGAGTAATAAATGTGTTAATAATATTATATGTCTGTTGGTAAATGCATGAGGTCTTGCAAAGAAAATTAATCAATTGGAAACTTTTATGTCAGTCACGAATTGCGATGTTGTGGTCTTTACAGAAACCTGGCTGAACAAATGCCAACTGGGTGACAAACATAGCGAGTCATACTACTTTCAGATTGGACATCAAAGACAATTGTGTATATTTGTTAAATCTAATTTAAGACTTGTACTCAATGACTACATAGGGGGAGATGTGGCAATGTAGAGTCAGTATGGCTAAATGTACACAGGGAGGGCAATAATGGAAAGCTGCTAATTGGAGATTGCTATAAGCCTCGTAACATAACTGAACAGACAGAGGATGAAATACTGCAACAAATTGAAGAGGCAGCAAATAATAAGAATAATCAGGGCCTTATTATAAGGGATTTCAACTATCCAGACATTTAATGGGACATAGAATCTTTGGATTGTGCTAAAAGCTACAAGTTCCTATCTACAATACAATACAATTACCTCTCTCAGTTGGTAGATGACCCAACCAGGGGAGATAATTTGCTGCATTCCATTCTATCAAATAGATCAGATGCAATTTCAGATCTCCAGGTCAGGGAGCACTTGGGCAGCAGAACATTTCAAAGGGGAAATTAAAAAACCTGGAACTCTAGGAAATCTGATTTCAACAAATTAAAGGAAGAGCTTAATCATATAAACTGGGACCGTGTCATGGTAACTGGGGATACAGAACATAAATGGAACAAGTTTAAGGACATACTACTAGCATGCTGTTGAAAACTTTTACCACCTGGTTATAAAGGAGTATAAAAGTCTTAATAGGAAATTTAATGAGAAATCAAACTAGCAAAATTAGCTACTGAAACACAAATTGCCAATGACAAACAAAATGGCAACATTTTTTTATAAATACATCAATACCAAAAAGAAAACATAGGATGGTATTGGCCCCTTAAAAGATAATAACAACATATTTATAGAGAACAAAGAAAAGGCTGAGCTATTAAACAGGCACTTTGTTCCATGTTCACCAAAGAACTGACTGTTCTAGTAAGGACCATTCAACAAGGCAAACCTCTACAGTAATTTGCCAATTGATATAACTAATTTAACACAAGAAGTATGTCTGCCACAAATATTGAGGGAATTGGGCTCAGTAATTGACAGACCGCTGTATCACATCTTCTTAAACTCTCTTGTAATAGAACTGGTGCCTCAGGTGTAGAGGATGGCTGACATGGTACCGATATTTATGAAAGGTAAGGCAACTACTGTTTGGTAAGTCTGACATCAGTGATGTGCAAAGATTTTGAAGGCATTTTGAGAGATGACATGCAAAACTATATTGCAGAGAATAATATAATAACTGGCAACCAACTTGGATTTATAAAAGATTAGCTGTGCCTAACCAAGTGATGTTTCTATGAGGTTTCTATGAGGAGTAGAGTTGAGCGCGGTTCGCGGTTCGAGGTTCTCCAGTTCTAGGCTCGAGTGATTTTGGGGGCTGTTCGAGATCGAACTAGAACTCGAGCTTTTTGCTAAAGCTCGATAGTTCTAGATACGTTCGAGAATGGTTCTAGCAGCAAAAAGCAGGGCTTTTTACAGCTACAGTGTGCAGGAGCCATCGCTGGCAGCCTGCCAGAAGCTGGTAACCAAGATAAACATCGGGTATCCAACCAAAGCGCTTTGGTTAGTAACCCGATGTTTATCCTAGTTACGTGCAGGAAGCCCACACTTCCCCGCTCAGCTCGCTCCGCCCCCTCCTGCCCGCGGCATGTACACATACACACACACACACACACACACACACATGGTCCCGCTCGGCTTACCTGCGGTGATGAAGTCCCGCCATCCCGACCTCAGCGCTGTCACTGTCCTCCATGGCCGCCGCTTGTCACATCACCTTCTCTCGCTTCCGACCCGAGACTGACTAGCGGTGACGTCACGGGCCTCTCGCGATACTTGGTGTGAAGGCGCCGGTCATTGAACTCAGTGACAGGGGCTGTCAGTGTGCTGGAGATCAGCGCAGGTAATGTACCTCGCTGACAGCAGCACTTGTCATCCCCTGCAGTGACCTGGGCTGACCCATTGATGTTAGCTCAGGTCACTGCACTGCTCTCCCAGCCAATGGGGAACATCCTGCTCTTCATTGACTGGGACAGTGTGGATCATCATGGCAACCCCTTGGATTACACCAGACCTGGATTTGTTTTTCTTTCTAATAAATTGGTTAAAGAGGGAATGTTTTGGGGAGTGTTTTTTCAAATAAAAATGTGTTTGTCGTCTATTTTTTTTTATTAGTGACTGGGTTGGTGATGTCGGGTATCTGATAGACGCCTGACCTCACAAACCCCAGGGCTTGATGCCAGGTGACATTACACATCTGGTATTAACCTCATATATTACCCCGTTTGCCACCGCACCAGGGCGCGGGATGAGCTGGGGCGAAGCACCAGGATTGGCGCATCTAATGGATGCGCCACTTCTGGGGCGGCTGCGGCCTGCTATTTTTAGGCTGGGGAGAGTCCAATAACCATGCACCTCCTTAGTCTGAGAATATCAGACCCCAGCTGTCTGCTTTACCTTGGCTGGTGATCCAATTTTGGGGGGACCCCTACGTGTTTTTTTTTTTTTAATTATTAATTTAATTTAAAATAACAGCGTGGGGTGCCCTCAGTTTTGGATTACCAGCCAAGGTGAGGTTGCCAGCTGTGGTCTGCAGGCTGCAGCCGTCTGCTTTACCCTAGCTGGCTACAAAAATAGGGGGAACCCTACCTCATTTTTTTTTTCATTTTTTTGGCTAAATACAAAGCTAAGCACCCCTTAGTGCCACATGAAAGGCACCAAAGGGTGCAAAATTACAAAATGCAGGAGAGTGGGACATTATGTGTCTTTCTGCCATTATAATGACAGAAAAGACTGATATGAAGTGCACAAGCACAAGAAATTCACCAGAGCGCTCTACGCTGTGAAAAGCAGTAGAAAATGGCACTGGAGTGAACATGTGACCGCCTCATGTAGGATGAAGCTATGGATCCTGGGTAAATTTATGCATTTACCCTCATTCAGTTTTTTTGCAGTACACAAAAAAAACGGAAGGCACACGGATGACAAACATATGAAATACGGACCGTCTACGGAACGGAAACGGATGCCACACGGATGCACCCGTGAAAAAAAACGGACTGTTTTTTGCAGACCACAAAAATGGATCGGTCGTGTTAATGTAGCCTTATTCTGATCTGCCGTTTATAAACAGCAGGCAGAAATAAGTGAATAACGCCCCCCAGCGTCAGAAAATCTCCGGGGTTTCAGGGCTAGCTGAGACCCTGGAGATCATGATTCAGGACGGTTTTTCCGGTCCCCGCTCACGTGATCACAGGTATACACCGTACACCGATGATCACGTTACAGTAAATGACAGCGCTGGTAAAAAATTATTTATCTCCCATCTGGCATGAACAAACACTTCACTTCTTCTCCACTTCTTCTCCACTTCTCCACTTCTTCTCCACTTTTTCTCCACTTTTTCTCCACTTTTTCTCCACTTTTTCTCCATTTTTTGTCCACTTTTTCTCCATTTTTTCTCCACTTTTTCTCCACTTTTTCTCCACTTTGTCTCCATTTTTTCTCCACTTTGTCTCCATTTTTTCTCCACTTTTTCTCCACTTTTTCTCCACTTTTTCTCCACTTTTTCTCCACTTTTTCTCCATTTTTTCTCCATTTTTTCTCCACTTTTTCTCCACTTTTTCTCCACTTTTTCTCCACTTTTTCTCCACTTTTTCTCCATTTTTTCTCCACTTTTTCTCCACTTTTTGTCCACTTTTTCTCCACTTTTTCTACATTTTTTCTCCACTTTTTCTCCACTTTTTCTCCATTTTTTCTCCACTTTTTCTCCACTTTTTCTCCACTTTTTCTCCATTTTTTCTCCACTTTTTCCTCCACTTTTTCTCCACTTTTTCTACATTTTTTCTCCACTTTTTCTCCACTTTTTCTCCACTTTTTCTCCATTTTTTCTCCACTTTTTCTCCACTTTTTCTCCACTTTTTCTCCACTTTTTGTCCACTTTTTCTCCACTTTTTCTACATTTTTTCTCCACTTTTTCTCCACTTTTTCTCCACTTTTTCTCCATTTTTTTCTCCACTTTTTCTCCACTTTTTCTCCACTTTTTCTCCATTTTTTCTCCACTTTTTCTCCACTTTTTCTCCACTTTTTCTACATTTTTTCTCCACTTTTTCTCCACTTTTTCTCCACTTTTTCTCCATTTTTTCTCCACTTTTTCTCCACTTTTTCTCCACTTTTTCTCCACTTTTTCTACATTTTTTCTCCACTTTTTCTCCACTTTTTCTCCACTTTTTCTCCACTTTTTCTCCACTTCTTCTCCACTTTTTCTACATTTTTTCTCCACTTTTTCTCCACTTTTTCTCCACTTTTTCTACATTTTTTCTCCACTTTTTCTCCACTTTTTCTCCACTTTTTCTACATTTTTTCTCCACTTTTTCTCCACTTTTTCTCCATTTTTTCTCCACTTTTTCTACATTTTTTCTCCACTTTTTCTCCACTTTTTCTCCATTTTTTCTCCACTTTTTCTCCACTTTTTCTCCACTTTTTCTCCATTTTTTCTCCACTTTTTCCTCCACTTTTTCTCCACTTTTTCTACATTTTTTCTCCACTTTTTCTCCACTTTTTCTCCACTTTTTCTCCATTTTTTCTCTACTTTTTCTCCACTTTTTCTCCACTTTTTCTCCACTTTTTGTCCACTTTTTCTCCACTTTTTCTACATTTTTTCTCCACTTTTTCTCCACTTTTTCTCCATTTTTTTCTCCACTTTTTCTCCACTTTTTCTCCACTTTTTCTCCATTTTTTCTCCACTTTTTCTCCACTTTTTCTCCACTTTTTCTACATTTTTTCTCCACTTTTTCTCCACTTTTTCTCCACTTTTTCTCCATTTTTTCTCCACTTTTTCTCCACTTTTTCTCCACTTTTTCTACATTTTTTCTCCACTTTTTCTCCACTTTTTCTCCACTTTTTCTCCACTTCTTCTCCACTTTTTCTACATTTTTTCTCCACTTTTTCTCCACTTTTTCTCCACTTTTTCTACATTTTTTCTCCACTTTTTCTCCACTTTTTCTCCACTTTTTCTACATTTTTTCTCCACTTTTTCTCCACTTTTTCTCCATTTTTTCTCCACTTTTTCTACATTTTTTCTCCACTTTTTCTCCACTTTTTCTCCGTTCTTTTTCTATGGTCGGTCTACCCATTAGCTCTGCCATGCATAGTGTAGCTCTACACCTACTGCACATGTTACTTTATGATTGACATCTCTTTCGTACCAGAGCTGTCTAAGTCTACTCTGACCCCATATTTGTCATTACTATATTGTCCTTGTACTGTATTATGACATTTGTATCATGTGTTTCATTTCTTGCTGTGTTGCAATTTTTTTGCTGCATCCCAATTGTACCTCTACATTGTTCGAGTTTATGTTATTGTTCTCTCACTCTTATGTGATACTGATTATTGTCATTTTTCATGATTAAATGCAGATAAGTCCAATCTGACGAAGGCTAAGGCCGAAACGTCATTTGTAACTTGTTTTGGACAAAAACATATATGCTTATGAAAAAAATTTTTTTCTTAATACGGACCAATAAAGAGTGATTTTGCATTACTATCCGTTGTGACTTACTGACTTAGTCTGGGAGATTTAGAGTGCCGAGGTTACTCACTAATTTTATCTATTATTACCTCTGAGCACCTATATACCAGTGAGCAGAGCTTCCTCTACAGTAGTTCTCCTGATTAGGCATGCCCTTACCTCATGAGCAGGGCATTGCAGCTTTGGTAGCAACCATTACGACATGGACTCTGCTGCTGTGGACCCGGGGAGAGTGAGTGCAGATTCATTGCACCCACACTCCTCACATGAAGGGTCCGCACTCCTAGAAAATGGGGGATACGTTCCCTGAGTGTCTCCCCCCCATATTCTAGACGGTCCAGAGTCGTCGTGGGACCCCTTTATTTTTTTTCTTACAATAAATTGGTGAAAGAGGAAATGTTTTGGGGACTGTTTTTTCAAATAAATTTCTTTTGTCGATTTTTTGTTTTAGTTAGTACTGACAGTTTATGATGTTGGGTATCTAATAGACGCCATGACATCACAAACTGCTGGGCTTGATCTCAGGTGACTTTACAGCTAGTAACAACCTGATTTATTACCCCGTTTGCCACTGCACCAGGGCACGGGATGAGCTGGGATGAAGCGCCAGGATTGGCGCATCTAGTGGATGCGCCACGTCTGGGGTGCCTGCGGCCTGCTATTTTTAGGCTGTGAAGGCCCAATAACTATGGACCTTCCCACCCTGAGAATACCAGACCACAGCTGTCCGCTTTACCTTGGCTGGTGATCCAATTTGCAGGGGACCCTACTTTTTTTGTGTAATTATTAATATTTATAAAATAATTATAAAAAAAGAGCCTGGGGGGACCTCCACATTGGATCCCCAACCACGGTAAAGCTGCCAGCTGTGGTTTTCAGGCTACAGACGTCTGCTTTACCCTAGCTGGCTATCAAAAATGGGGGGACCCAACGTCATTTTTTTTTTAACTATTTTTTAAATAGAAAAAATTAATGGGCTTCCCTGTATTTTGATTGCCAACCAAGGTAACGACAGGCAAATGGGGGTGGCAACCCATAGCTGTCTGCTTTATCTGCGCTGAGAATCAAAAATACCGCGGAGCGCTACGTCATTTTTTTTAAAGATTTATTTTTACAGCACTGTGATGTCCAGCAATCAAAATACAGGGAAGCCCATTTTGTTTTTAGTTATTTAAATAAATAATTAAAAAAAATATGTATGGGCTCCCGCTGCATTTTTTGTATTTCTAGCTAAGGGTAATCCAAGCAGCTACTGGCTGCTAACCCCCACTGCTTGGTGTTACCTTCACTGGCAATGGAAAATCCAGGGAAGTATTTTTTAATTTTTTGGCCAAAAAACTACAAAAAAAGGACGTGAGCTTCGCCATATTTTTGTATGCTAGCCAGGTATAGCAGACAGGTGCTGGAAGAGTTGGATACAGCGCCAGAAGATGGCGCTTCTATGAAAGTGCCATTTTCTGAGGCGGCTGCAGACTGCAATTCGCAGCAGTGGGGCCCAGAAAGCTCAGGCCAACCTGTGCTGCGTATTCCAATCCCCAGCTGCCTAGATTTACCTGGCTGGACACAAAAATGGAGCGAAGCCTACGTCATTTGTTTTCTAATTATTTCATGAAATTTATGAAATAATAAAAAAAGGGCTTCCCTTTATTTTTGGTTCCCAGCCGGGTACAAATAGGCAACTGGGGGTTGGGGGCAGCCGTACCTGCCTGCTGTACCTGGCTAGCATACAAAAATATGGCGAAGCCCACATAATTTTTTCAGCAAAAAACTTCTGCATACAGTCCTGGATGGAGTATGCTGAGTATGCTGAGCCTTGTAGTTCTGCAGCTGCTGTGTGTGTGTATGGAGAAGAGCAGACAGCAGCTGCAGAACTACAAGGCTCAGCATACTCCATCCAGGACTGTATGCAGAAGTTTTTTGCCCACCAAAAAAATGACGTGGGCTTCGCCATATTTTTGTATGCTTGCCAGGTACAGCAGGCAGCCACGGGCTGCCTCCAACCCCCAGTTGCCTATTTGTACCCGGCTGGGAACCAAAAATATAGGGAAGCCCTTTTTTTTTTAATTATTTCACTTATTTCATGAAATAATTAAAAAACAAATGACGTGGGCTTCGCCCCATTTTTGTGTCCAGCCGGGTACAACTAGGCAGCTGGGGATTGGAATCCGCAGCACAGGTTAGCCCGAGGTTTCTGGGCGCCTCTGCTGCGAATTTCAGTCCGCAGCCGTCCCAGAAAATGGCACTCTCATAGAAGCGCCATCATCTGGCGCTGTATCCAACTCTTCCAACAGCCCTGGAGCCGGGTGGCTTGTTGGGTAATCATGAGTTAATACTGGCTTTGTTTTACTAGCCAGTATTAAGCCAGAGATTCTTAATGTCAGGCACGTTTGACCCGGCCATTAAGAATCTCCAATAAAGGGTTAAAAAAAAAGACACCACACAGAGAAAAAATACTTTAATAGAAATAAATACACAGACACATTAGAGACTCCATCTTTATTACCCCCTGTCAGCCCAATAAATCCCCAATAAACCAGCGCTGATAAGAGGTTTTTAATAGAGGCTTAAATTATAAGCAGCAATTTCAGCGTTCCAAGTGCCTTTAAATGAATTTGAAGAATCGGCACTTCAGGATTGTAGTGAGGATTGTAGTGAGGATGAGGTGCCCCAGCCCATTACTTGATGGGCTGGGGCACCTCATCCTCACTACAATCCTCACTAGTGTAGTAGTAGTGACGATTGTAGTGAGGATGAGGTGCACCAGCCCATCACTTGATGGGCTGGGGCACATCATCCTCACTACAATCCTCACTACAATCGGGAAGCAGCGTGCAGCCTTCACTCCGTGAGTGATCAGTGCTGCTAGCGGTAACAGCGGTAACGCTGACAGACGCGTTACCATAGCAACGGTGCTCCCGGAGCCGCGGTTAGCGGTGACGTCACCGCTAACTGCGTTGCTATGGCAACGGTGATATCCGTTAATGACCGGCTGTGTCAGCCAGTCCCTAACGGAACGGGGAGTCTACCGTGTGCTAGAGTATATCGCCGGTACACGACGATACACAAATGTGCACCGTGTACCGGAGAGATGCACTCACAGGTCCTACATGACGTGTCATAGTCATGTGACCAGTCTGTAGCCAATGAGATAATAGCCACGTGACTGATCACATGGCTATTTTGACGTCACGATAGGTCCTGCTTCTCTGCTGTCAGTGCCGGTCACCGGGAGGATTCAGCGATCATCGGATGGAATAGCGGCAGGAGACAGAGTGCAGGAGGGATCGCAGGGACCGGTAAGTGTTATGGCAATGTTTATTAACTGTTTGTGTACATTTATCATGCATTTTTATGTGTTTGTGATTGCCTCCCATTATAGCCTATAGGTTCGAGTTTGGTTCGTCGAACGTTCGACGAACCGAACTCGAACGGGACCCCCGTTCAGCGAACCGACCTCGAGCCGAACCGCGACCGGTTCGCTCATCTCTAATGAGGAGGTAAGTGGAAATCCGGATGTTATAATGCATCTGATGTGATTTATCTGGATTTTGTAAAGTCATTATAATGATACTACAGAAGCTGAGAAGGGAGGAAACTATATGCAGTCTGACATGTAAATGGTAGATTCTCTAAATGGGCTATAGTCAGCAGTGGGTTACCACATGGATCTGTGGACAGGATTAAGGGGCACTTTGCACACTACGACATCGCAAGCCGATACTGCGATGTCGTGCGCGATAGTACCCGCCCCCGTCGCAGCTCCGATATCATGGTGATAGCTGGCATAGCGAACATTATCGCTATGCCAGCTTCACATGCACTCACCTGCCCTGCGACGTCGCTCTGGTCGGTGACCCGCCTCCTTATTAAGGGGGCGGGTTGTGCGGCGTCATAGCGACGTCACACGGCAGGCGAACAATAGAAGCGGAGGGGCGGAGATGAGCGGGACGTAAACATCGCGCCCACCTGCTTCCTTCCGCATTGCGACCGGGACGCAGGTAGGGGATGTTCCTCGTCCTGCGGCTTCTCACACAGCGATGTATGCTGCCGCTGGAACGAGGAACAACATCGTAACATCGGTCATTTCCAAATCATGGAAATGACCAATGCTACACCGATGATATGTTTACAACGCTTTTGCGCTCGTTAATCGTATCAAAAATGCTTTACACACTACGATATCGCCTGCGACGCCGGATGTGCATCACTTTCAATTTGATCCCACCGACATCGCACCTGTGATGTCGTAGTGTGCAAAGTGCCCCTAAGAGTAAAGTGTCAATTTTTGCTGACAACACCAAACTTGTATGAAGGATAATAAAAACTGACCTTGATAGTACAAAATTACAAAACAATCTGGATAAGATGTCGGAATGGGCCCACATTTGAGAAATGAGATTTAATGTGTTGACAAATGAAGAGTAATGCACCTTGTATGGAATAATCCTATAGCTGCATATACATTAAATGAAATTAAACTCAGGAGTACAGAACAGGAGAAAAACTTGGGTATTCTTATTACAAGTAAGCTGAGCAGCAGCACTCAATGTCATGAAGCAGCTGCTAAAGCAAACAAGATTTTAGGGTGTATAGAAAGAGAGATTACATCCCGTGATCCCAACGTATAATTTACCCTCTATAAATCACTTGTAAGGCCACATATAGAACATGGGATCCAGTTTTGGGTTCTACATTTTAACAAGGATATTCAGAAGTTAGAGATAAGGTCCAGTCACACTAAACAACTTACCAGCGATCCCAACAACGATAGGGATCGCTGGTAAGTTGCTAGGAGGTTGCTGGTGAGATGTCACACTGCGACGCTTCAGCGATCCCACCAGCAACCTGACCTGGCAGGGATCGCTGGAGCGTCGCTACACGAGTTGCTGGTGAGCTCACCAGCAACCAGTGACCAGCCCCCAGCGCTGCGTGGAAGATGCTGCGCTTGGTAACTAAGGTAAATATCGGGTAACCAACCCGATATTTACCTTGGTTACCAGCGCACAGAGCTACACGTGCAGAGAGCAGGGAGCAGCGCACACTGAGCGCTGGCTCCCTGCTCTCCTAGTTACAGCACACATCGGGTTAATTACCTGATGTGTGCTGCAGCTAAATGTGCACAGAGCAGGGAGCAGTGCACACCGGGTGCAGCTGCACAGGGTACATATATAGGGTATAGAGTACAGGGTGCAGCTGCACAGAGCAGGGAGCAGCGCACACCGCTTAGCGCTGGCTCCTTGCTCTCCTAGTTACAGCACACATCGGGTTAATTACCCGATGTGTTCTGCAGCTACATGTGCACAGAGCAGGAGCCGGCACTGACAGTGAGAGCGGCGGAGGCTGGTAACAAAGGTAAATATCGGGTAACCAAGGACAGGGCTTCTTGGTTACCCGATGTTTACTGTGGTTACCAGCCTCCGCAGAAGCCGGCTCCTGCTGCCTACACATTTAGTTGTTGCTGTCTCGCTGTCACACACAGCGATCTGTGCTTCACAGCGGGAGAGCAACAACTAAAAAATGGCCCAGGACATTCAGCAACAACCAACGACCTCACAGCAGGGGCCAGGTTGTTGCTGGATGTCACACACAGCGACATCACTAGCAACATCGCTGCTACGTCACAAACGTTGTTCGTTAGCAGCGATGTTGCTAGCGATGTTGCTTAGTGTGACGGGGCCTTTAGTTCAAAGGCGGGTAACTAGATTATTACAAGTAATGGAAAGTCTCCTGTATGATCAGAAGTTGAAATAATTGTGATTGCTTAGCTTAGAAACAAGCAGTCTCAGAGGAGATCTCATTTACATATATAAATACATGTGTAGTCAATACAAGGACTGCCACATTACTTATTCCTTCCAAAGACAATACTAAGAACCAGGGGTCACTCATTATGGGAGAAAGAAAGGCAATTCCTGCAGCTAAATAGGAAAAGGTTCTTTAAAGTTAGAACAGTAGTAATGGCAAACACAATTAAAAAGGGCTAGATGAATTCATCAACACTAGCGATGAGCGAACCTGTGACTATTCAGGCTCGCCAAACCAGCACAGTGTAAAAAAAAATCAGGTTCGATATCTGAACTTGACCCCAAACGCCAAAACACATATAAGTCTAAGGGACCTGAACTTACAAGTATGTGTTAAAAAAAATGGTGTTAGTAAGGGCTATGAGAGCTACAAAAGAAAGAAAATAAGGAATAAAACAGGACAGTTATATTTACCGACCTTCCCTGCTGTAACACTGCTTCCGATTCTGATCATTAGCTTTTATAAATATTCCCTGTTTCCCTACCCACTGTCAGTCCTGGCATCTGTGATTGGTTACAGTCAGACCATGCCCACACCTTATGTGACAACATCTGTGATTGGTTGGAATTACACACCCTGTCTGCATCCCAATAGTGGTGTAAAAATAAATATATTTTTAAAATGACTTACGGTCCCACATATTGTAATAACCAGTGCATATAAAGCAGAAGGCGACTGCAGCTCCCAGATGCGTGCGTTATCTTGTCTGTGTATCAAAATACGAGGGACACCATGCAACTATTTTTTAATAATTTAAAGAAATAATTTTAATAAATAACGTGCGGTTTCCCCAAATGTTGATACCCAGCTGAGATAAAGCCGATAGCTGAGGCCTGGTATTCTCAGGCTGGGCATGCTCATGGTTATTGGGCCAATCCCCAGCCTAAAAATAGCAGCCCGAAGCTGCCATGAATTGTCTCACCCATTAAATGCGACAATTCTGGCACTTTTCTTAGCTCATCCGATTGCCCTGGTGCGGTAGTAATCAGGGTAATATAAGGGGTTAATAACAGCTGACATTTGTAAACAATCACAGCTGCAACTAAGCACTGGATTAGTAATGGGGAGGGGTCTATGAGGCCCCCCCATTACTAACCCTGTTAGTCAAAATAAGTAAACACAAAGCACACAAAAAATCCTTTCTTTATAAAAAAACAAACAAAACAAACAAAACAAAAAAAATCACCCTCCTTTTCCAATTTATTAACATCCAAAACACACAGGTATACAATGTAACCTACTTCACAACATCCCACATCGATCATGGTTCTGCTACATACTGAAGTCACAGCGCGCGGGCACATTGGAGAACATTAATGCCCACTGTGGCTTCAGGCAGACACTGACTGAGCTGTAGCTGTGACTATTATCCGGATGACCGAGCCTGAACAGGAACTGGACATACAGGTAAAAGTCTGTGTTTGGGTCCAGGAACCGGACACCTGGTGTTTGGTATGAACCCTGAACTTTACAGTTCGCATTCACTCATCCCTAATCAATACACATAAAATTATTGTTTATAGATGATTTAGAGACAAAAATGTGCAATGCGTGGATGAAGGTTGAACTTGTTTGACCTAGGTCTTTTTTTCAACCTATTTAACTACATTATTAGAGCACCACAAATATTAATATGGCAAATTTAAGAAGTAGCTAGATAACCAGGTAGCAACAGACCATAATGTTTGTAACAAGATCTTTGTTAAAAAAAGAAAACACGTGGGAATTCCAACTGTGTTAAGAGGTAAAAGGGGAAAGTCTGAGCAAATTTACAGGCTAAACAAGGAACACTGTCGGCAAGGAAATATTTGCAGGGACTTGGAAATTGAACATTATTTTATTTGTTTAAACCGTAGAGAAGCTCAGAATGTGAAAACAAGTAGTGTTAGGACCCTCTACAGGTAGGAATAATGCCCCAGGACTCGGTGATGGGAGCTGGGGAGTGCCATTGGGTGCGAAAGGGGTCACTTTCGTACTCACTCAGTCCAGTAACTGACACCGACAACTGGATAAACCAAAGTTCTGGATACCGCTGCCACTGAGGGGAGCTAGTTCGGGTCCCATCCCCAATGATGCTGCCTGGTGATCCATGACCTTCCTCCTGGCACTTAGTTCACTTCTTTGTTGGTCCCGGTAGTGTAAATCTAGTCGGTTCCCGCTCCCCAGTATGGTAACTGTGAGAGCTTGCCCTCAGGGTTCACACTTGGGATTTTCTGGATCATTTTTGTGGAAAGTCCTATCTCCCTCGTTGCACTAGTACCCCGATTTTGGAGCAGGTGGAGAGCAGATCTTGAAGGCTCCATTCTCGTCGGATAAATTGTCAGGTTGCCTGAAGCTACTTCCTGACCTAGGGTCCCAACCCAGTGATGGTACAAGGCCGCCGGCTGTCCTCCTCGACAATTCCGTGTCCCTTGTCACGATCCTCTGCGACCGGGGTTCCAGCTCCTACTAGGCGCAGACCAACGTCTGCTACCTATATGGTTCGAAGGAGCCCGACTCCTGACCTCCTCTCTCCTTCACTTCCAACACTACACTCTCTACTGACATTCCTGACACTCCTGACCTCCCCTTAACCAACCCCTCAAGTGGGCAACCCTATTCCACTCAGGCCGTCCACTGGTGTGTCTGGTGGGTGTGGTGCAGAGTGTTCCTAGGATTTTAATCAGCTGATGTAGGCAACACCATGTAGTTGGGGAACCATAATCAAGGAGGAGGTGGATATTGCACAGAAGGGCAGATTGCACAATACCCTGTGACAACCCGATAGTCCAGGGCGTCACATTAGCATAAAAACATTGCCCCACAGTGTTATTATTACATTTCACTTGGCACTAAACTGGGGCAGAGTCCAGGGCATTTTGAAAGTTTTGCCTTAAAACACCCACCACATGGGTATGGACTTTTCCTAGGGAATCCCCAGGTGGTATTACCATCATCAATAATAGCCACTGCTAATGGCTTACAGATGGTCTTGTTTAAATGGGCTCTGTCAGCATAGAATGACTGTTCAATCCAAGCACAGGGTCTTGGTGCTTCATGGTGGGCCAAACATTTAAATACACTATTCCAAGTGCTTGTTCTCTCTCCCTCCATCCTTTCCTCTCCTTTGATTGACTGTTCTGGCTTCATAGAGCTAGACAAAGGAGGATATAGAAGCAAAACAAACAGGTGGAAAGGTTTAGTTAAATGATTAGCCCCACCATGATGCACCAATCACTTGGTTTGAACAGCCAGTGTATGCTGACAGAATTAGAGATGGTCGAACCCGAAGAGTAAAGTTTGGTGTTCGTGCTGAACATGGACATTACAAAAAAAAAATCAGTGTTCAAGTTTGAGTGCTTTCTGTATGCTAACCAGAAATAAGTTCTGGCTAATTAATAATATTTTTCAGTGAGATGATATGAAGACGAAAAACTCATAAGAACACAGAAACATGTAAGTCCTTGGTAACCCAGCAGAAATTGTCATATTATCTACTGAAAACCATCTTGTTATATTGGTTAGAGAAGCTACCTGCAGAGAAGGTGGATATTTAATTTACGTCCAATCATTACGAAACTGGTTTGATTTATGTAAACACCATATACTGTAAATGAAATCAACAATCTTTATTAGAAATTTAATTTTTATTTTTTAATTTACTAGAATCTAATGTTGAACAGCTTAGCGCCTCTTGTCCTTAGACCAATGTTTTTGTCTGAGCAGTTCTTTAAAATCTTTTGCTACCAGATTTTAAAAAAAAGGAACATATATCTTAAAAATAACAAAACTTTTTTTAATCTGAATGTTTTTTCTAGTAACCCATAAATCTTAGTCTCTAAAGCGGACTTTACACGCTACGATATATCTAACGAGATGTCGGCGGGGTCACGTCGTAAGTGACGCACATCCAGCCTCGTTATTGATATCGTAGCATGTGACAGCTATGAACGAGCAGAAATACTCACCTTCTCGTTCATCGCTGACACGTCGCTCATTTTTCTAAAAAAATCGCACGTCCTGTTGTTCATCGTACCCGGGGCAGCACACATCGCTCCATGTGATGTCCCACTCATCTCAGCCCCTCCGCTTCTATTGGCCGGCCGCTGTGTGACGTCGCAGTGACGCCGAATGTCCCTCCCCCTTCAGGAAGTGGATGTTCGCCGCCCACAGCGAGGTCGTTAGGAAGGTAAGTACGTGTGACGGGGGGTTACAACATTGTGCGACACGGGCAAGAAATTGCCCGTGCCGCACAAACGATGGGGGTGGATGCGATCGCAAATGCGATCGCACAACAAATTGCAACGTGTAAAGCAGCCTTTAGTCATATGATTCTTGTCTTATTGTTTTATTATCGTTAAAAGTGATATATGTTCTCTTTACCCCCCTTCCCCACATTGAGCTTTCTGGTACATCCTATTTGCAGTGTGTTCCAGCTAATGGATGAACCAGTACGTCCTCTCGATTGTGCAGGCACAGGAGCTGTTCCCATGTGATCGCCACCAGAAGCTTGGGTTAAGTGATAGCCAAACTCCACCTGTAATATCCAGGGCAAGTGCCTGCATTGCCTCTGGCTGCTTAACCCCCTAAATCCGACGATTAATAGCCATCACAGCATTTAGTAGGCTCCCTTCCTCTCCCACATGATCGGGACCCCTGTGAATTGATCACAGTTTCTTAATCATTGCCATGGTAACCCAAGGTCAAATGATAACCTCCAGGTTACTTGGCTACGGTGGCCTGTTAGACCACACCAAGAGCATGGTCTAACACGCGTTCTGTCAGTATCACACTGATAGGTGTAACGCATTGCCATGCTTCTGCATTGAAATGTATTACACCAGTGATCAGACTAATAAAAGTTAATATCCCATAGGGAATGTAAGTAAAAAAGTTAAAAAAAGGTCTAAAAATATATATTTTTTAAATCTCCAAATAGATAACAAAAATATTGTAAACTATATTATACCGATAAACACGTATGTTTATGTAAAAACAAATAGAACCAAAAATATTTAGTATTGCTTCATCTGGAAGAACCTGATCGATAAATTTGTCACACTAGTTAACTCCATCAGTGAATACAGGTAAAATAAAAAAAGGTAGCAAATGTTAGGCTGTTGAATCAAACTGCTGTAAAAAAAGTAAAATAAAATGCAGTCAAAAAGTGAAATATAAATATGTATGGTATCTCTGAAAAGTTCAACTCGTCTCGTAAAAAACAATCTGCCATACTGCTCCGTCAGTGGAAAAATAAAAAAGCTATAGCTGTCACAATATAGCGATGCATAAAAAAAAACAATTTCTGAATTGTTGGGTTTTGTTCATTCTGCCTCCCAAAAATTAGAATAAAAAACGATCAGAAAATGTTATGTGACTGAAAATGGTACCAATAAAAAGTCAACGCATGGCGGAAAAAACAAGCCTCAAGTGACTTAGTTGGCAGAAAAATGAATACATTATAGCTCTCATAATATGGGGATACATTTTTTAAAGCATTATTTTAGTGTGATAGTAGCCAAATATAAAAACCTGCTATACATCTGGTACCTGGTATCTCTGTAATCGCACCGACTCGAAGAATAAAATCGTCTTTATCACTTATACTGCATGGTAAATAGCATAAAAAATAAAATAAATTCCTGACCTGCTGTTGATTTGTTTATTCTGCCTCCCAAAGATCGTAGTAAGGCTCTACACTGAGCATTTACACCAGGGTTTCCATGAAGATCTCTGAAATAGGTGAGACAGATGGAACCCCCAACAGAACATTCACTATAATAAGGCAGATGGAGGCACTGTGGAATCATTTGGCCTATAATCCAGTGGTGTCCGGCTTTTTAAGCGTTCATAAAAGCATGGTCGGCACACTTTTGTCACACGTAGTCCAGAGTAACTCTGCTGCCTTAATATAGATCCCTCTAGGCCAGAGGTCTCAAACACGCAGCCCGTGGGCCGCATGCGGCCCCCGCAGGCTGTTTCGTGCGGCCCTCAGGCCCGTGCCCTGTTGACTATCGCGACCGGTTGCAGGGGCCACAGCCACTGTCTGTGCTTTATGTCAGATGAATGTTTTGCTGGTGCTGCACGCTCAGAGTCCAGCGCTCTGTGCACAACTATTCCTCCAATGGAAACTGCCTGACCACAGCTGCTTACCTCTGATTGGCAGACGGCTTGGAAGCGTTGAGCACAGAGAGCTTGACTCTGCGCGTACAGCACCAGCAAAACATTCATCTGCCATAAATTGCTGACAGGAGCTGAGGCCCCTACACTGGCCGCAATAATCATCGGGGGCACGGGCCTTCAGACAGCAAGAAGCAGAGATGAGGCAGCCGAGGGAACGTGGGACAGGTGAGAAGAATGGTGTTTTTTTTGTTTGTTTTTGTGTATGTATGGGAAGGACGGCACATTACCCACCTATGACGTACTGGGTATGTCATGGCTCCCTGGTACTTAAGGACCCAGTACCCAGTACGTCATGGCAAAATCGTGGCCCTGGAGCCCCGATGGCTGCGATCGCATTGCAAATACCTTAGATTTGTGGAGGAAGGGACCTCTGCCTGACCTCAGGAGGGGTGGTATCTCCTCCCCGAACCTACGGAGGCTGTGATTGGCTGACGAATGCTGCTCAGCCAATCACAGCCACTGTAATGTTTGAAAATTGCTGAAACATTGAAACCCACCCATGGGTAAGCTAAAGCACTGATCATTGACTGGAGCTGGGTGACCTCTGTTTCACCCACCACCCAGCTCTGATTGGAGAGACCGGCCTTGTGACCGATCTCTCCAATCACTGTGGATCTGGGGCCGGAGACCGCTCCCCTCAGCTTCACTCCGGCGTCTATGGAAGCTGAGGAGAGCGATCGGTAAGTTATAGCGCCACTGCCCCTGCCACATTACTATAGGAAGGGGACATTACTACAGGATGGGGACAAGGTGGGTACATTACTATAGGATAGGGACAAGGTGGGCACATGACTATAGGATGGGGACATTACTAAAGGATGGGGACATTACAAGGATGGGCACAATACTATTGGATGGGGACATTACTGTAGAATGGGGACAAGGCTGGGGACATTACTATAGGATAGGGACAAGTTGGGCACATTACTATAGGATGGGGACAAGGCTGGGGATATTACTGTATAAGGGGGACACGGCTGAGGACATTACTATAGAATGGGGACAAGGTGGGCACATTACTATAGGATGGGGACAAGGTGGGCACATTACTATAGGATGGGGACATTACTACAGGATAGGGACAAGGCTGGGGGCATTACTATAGAATGGGGACAAGGTGGGCACATTACTATAGGATGGGGACAAGGTGGGCACATTACTATAGGATGGGGACAAGGTGGGCACATTACCATAGGATGGGGACATTACTACAGGATGGGGACAAGGCTGGGGACATTACTATATAATGGGGACAAGGCTGGGGACATTACTATAGGATGGGGACAAGGCTGGGGACATTACTATAGAATGGGGACAAGGTGGGCACATTACTATAGGATGGGGACAATGTGGGCACATTACTATAGGATGGGGACATTACTACATGATGCGGATAAGGCTGGGGACATTACTATAGAATGGGGACAAGGTGGGCACATTACTAAAGGATGGGGACAAGGTGGGCACATTACTATAGGATGGGGACAAGGTGGGCACATTACTATAGGATGGGGACAAGGTGGGCACATTACTATAGGATGGGGACAAGGCTGGGGACATTACTATATAATGGGGACAAGGCTGGGGACATTATTAGAGGATGGGGACAAGGCTGGGGACATTACTATAGAATGCGGACAAGTTGGGCACATTATATAGGATGGGGACAAGGTGGGCACATTACTATTAGTGTTGAGCGGACCCGGATCTGCAAAATCCGGATCCGCACGGTTTGGAGCGGCCGATCCGAGTCCCACCCGGACACGGGATTCCGGGTGCATGATCCGGATCCGTTTTTTTTTTTCCTCTCTCTCTCTCTCCTCTCTCTCCTCTCTCTCTCTGTCTCTCACTCTCACATTCTCTCTCTCTATGGATTTTTCACTATCCGCTCAACTCTAATTAATATAGGATGGGGACATTACTACAGGATGGGGACAAAGCTGGGGACATTACTATAGAATGGCGACAAGGTGGGCACATTACTATAGGATGGGGACATTACTACAGGATGGGGACAAGGCTGGGGACATTACTATAGAATGGGGACAAGGTGGGCACATTACTATAGGATGGGGACAAGGTGGGCACATTACTATAGGATGGGGACAAGGTGGGCACATTACTATAGGATGGGGACATTACTACAGGATGGGGACAAATTTGGGGACATTACTATATAATGGGGACAAGGTGGGCACATTACTATAGGATGGGGACAAGGTGGGCACATTACTATAAGATGCGGACATTACTATAGGATGGGGACTAGGATGGGCACAGTACTACAGGATAGGGACATTACTACAAGGGGACAAGGATAGGAAACATTACTATAGGATAGGGACATTACTATAGGATAGGGACAAGGATAGGCACATTACTATTGGATGGGGACATTACTACAGGATGGGGAAAAGGCTGGGGACATTACTACAGGATGGGGACAAGGCTGGGGACATTACTATAGGACGGAGACAAGGTTGGTACATTACTATAGGATGGGGACATTACTGTAGGATGGGCACATTACTATAGAATGGGACAACTATAGGATGGGGACAGTACTACAGGATAGGGAGATTGCTACAAGGGGACAAGGATTGGGAACATTACTATAAGATGGGGACAAGGATGGACACATTACTACAGGATGGGCACATTACTATAGGTTGGGGACATTACTATAGGATGGGGACAAGGATGGACACATTACTACAGGATATGCACATTAGTATAGGTTGGTGACATTACTATAGGATGGGGGCAAGGATGAACACATTACTACAGGATGGACACATTACGATAAGATGGGGACAAGGATGGGGCACATTACTATAGGATGGGGACAAGGATGAGGCACATTACTGTAGGATGGGGACTAGGATGGAGCACAATACTACAAGGGGACAAGGATGGGCACATTACAACAAGATGGGAAACATTACTAAAAGATGTTGGCCAAAATTTCTATGACAAATAGTTGGCTAATTGTAACACTATTAGTTACAAAAAAGGGATAAAATGTAAAAAAAAAAAAACAACTCAAAATAAGGCATGACATTTTTTTTACTATCAAAATTTATTTTTTTTATATTTAAACAAAAAATGTGCACATTTTTTATAATAAACAAGTGAAAAATGTTTAAAATCAGTGATCTCGATCGGGGATCGGTGAGTATGAGAGAGGGGGGCACAGGGATAGACCGACATGGACAGAGAGAGAGAGACAGAGATAGTGACCGACCGACAGACCGACCGACAGACCGATCGACAGAGAGAGAATAGAGACCGAGAGGGAGAGACCGACTGACAGAGAATAGAGATTGACAGACATTGTGACACATCACTCGTTTCCAGTGTTTTAGGAAACATGCGAGAAATGTATTTAGAAAATCGGATGTCACTAGGATGGTGTGAGTGCCGTCCCGTGACATCCGATTTTTTACACGCTCCCATAGACTTGCATTGGAGAGACTTGCTGAGAAACTCGCAAAAAAACAGCATGCTGCGATTTTTTTCTCAGCCCGATTTGGACTGAGAAAAAAATCACAAATGCGAGCTGAATCATTCACTAACGTGTCCGATTCCAATGCGAGTTTTTCTCGCATTGCTCTACTGTGAGAAACTTGCAAGTGAGAATCCACCCTTAGATGTAAAATCCTTAGTAAGTGCTCAGCGTAGACCACAGGATACATAAGAAGCAAAATGTCATATAAAATATTCCCAATAAAAGCTTCAACTTATTTCACATGAAAAAAACAAGCCTCCACTTAGGTCCATCATCTGCTCATGGAAATATAGGGGGGGCTTCCACGTTACTTGTGAAACAAAGGCTCTAGAAAAGCGTCATGGGTTTCCTCAAAAAGAAATACAGCAAAATTGGCACACCCTAATCTAAATGCCCCCTTCCTTTTTGAGCCTCACAGTATACCTAGACCACATCTAGTGTCCACATGTTTCACATTTCTGTAGTACAGAGAGACAGCTTAATTTACAGGGTGTGTGTCTCCAGAAGCACAAGCTGGGTACAATCTATGGGCATTACAATTCGGGCACTACAATAGCAGATTTGTAATTTTCACTCAACAACATGGAGTCCGCAAACTATTCTAGAAAAATGCAAGTGTCAAATAGTGCTCCTTCCCTCTCTCGCAAGTATGGGGTATTGCCATGCTCAGCAGAAATTGTGGGACATAGTTTAGTGTAATTGTTACTCATTTTCCATTTTGAAAATGTAACATCTGGGGCTAAAACTAAATTTTTGTGCTAAAAATGTTTAAGGGTATGTGCGCACTAGGCGTTTTTTTCACGCTGCGTTTCTATGTGCGTTTTTGTCTCAAAAAACGCACCCGCGGCTAAAAAACGCGACAAAAACGCATGCGTTTTTGCCGCGATTTGGTGCGTTTTTTGCTGCGTTTTTGCTCACTGCGTTTTCAATCAGTGCACAATGCCATTAAAGATTGTTGATGAAAAAAAAAAAGGTCTGATGTCATTTCCTTCTTCAAAATGTTCATTGTAAGCAGGAGAGCAGACAGACAGCTGCAGAACTAGTGTATGCAGGAGAGCAGACAGCAGCTGGAGAACTACAAGGCTCAGCATCCTCCATTCACTCGTGTATGCAGGAGAGCAGACAGCAGCTGCAGAACTACAAGGCTCAGCATCCTCCATCCAGGACTGTATGCAGTTTTTTGCCCAAAAAGAAAAAAAAAATGACATGGGCTTCGCCATATTTTTGTATGCTAGCCGGGTACAATAGGCAGGTACGGGCTGCCCCCAACCCCCAGCTGCCTATTTGTACCCGGCTGGGAACCAAAAATATAGAGAAGCCCTTTTTTTTTAATTATTTCATGAATTTCATGAAATAATTAAAAAAAAAAAATGACGTGAGCTTCGCCTAATTTTTGAGTCCAGCCGGGTACAACTAGGCAGCTGGGGATTGGAATCCACAGTGCAGGGTGCCCAAGCTTTCTGGGCACCCCCACTGCGAATTGCAGTCCGCAGCTACCCCAGAAAATGGCGCTTTCATAGAAGCGCCATCTTCTGGCGCTGTATCCAACTCTTCTAGCTGCCCTGATGCCGGGTGGCTAGCTAGGTAATAATGGAGTTAGGGCTAGCTGTATATTATCAGCTGGCCCTAAGCCCGAAATTCATGGTGTCACGCCAATATTAGACATGGTCACCATGAATTTCTAGTAATGATAAAAAAAAAAACACAACGCACAGAAAAATATTTTTATTAGAAATAAAAACACAACACAATTAGTGACTCCATCTTTATTGAAATAAAGAACCCCCCTCCGCAGTAATCCTGGGTCAGGGTCCCGCGCCGTCCAATCCGGATCCAATATCATCTGATCGGTTTGCTGGAAGGCAAAGCGATCAGATGATGTGTCAGGATCAAGTGCCTGAATCCCATCACACATCAGCTGATTGTATAAAAGCCGATTATACAATCAGCAGATGCATCGGTGCAAAAAAAAAAATAAATAAATACTCACGTCTGTGCTGTGTTGATTACCGGCAGCTCCTGGAGCGATCGATTGGACAGGAGTCTGATCCCGTCCGATCGCTGCAGGAGTTGCCGGTAATCAGCTGATGAAGTCTCCTGACGGCAGGATCAGCTGATAGCCGGCCGGGCGCGAAAAAGCCGGCGAGACTACGATCAGCTGATGCGTCAGGGTACTGCATCAGGTGATCCACCGCCTGGTCCTGCAAGCAAGGTCCTGCCCCGGGGAGACTGCACACAGCCAGAGCGGCGGTACCGGGAGGAGATGGGAGCGGGCATGGCACCGGGACCCTGCAGACAGGTGAGTATATATGACATTTTTTTTTTTCTACTGTTCACTTTGGTTTTCGCCGCTGCCTCCACCTGCCGCCCAGACATAGCGCCGCACGGAGCTGACATGCACAGGATGGGAGGTGGAGGCAGCGGTGACGGTACCGGGAGGATTCATGCTTCTGTGTTTACCAACAGAAGGAATCCTCTTCCTGTACACGTCACTATACTGCCCACCCCTTGCGTTTATAGCTGCGTTTTTAGTCATAGAAACGCGGCTATATGCGTTTTTCATTGCGTTGTTGAACATCTCATTGAACTCAATGGGTGAAAAACGCAGTGAAAAACGCAGAAATAATTGACATGCTGTATTTTTGTGGTCACCACAAAAACGCAGCTACAAAAAAACGCTGTGTGAGGACAGCACTTCTGAAAACCCATAGACATTGATGGGGAAGCAATGTGACTGCGTTTTCAGCACAAAAACACGGTAAAAAACGCCGCTAAAAACGCGGCAAAAACGCCTAGTGCGCACAAGGCCTAATGGTATAATATTCTGTGACACACCTGTGGTGTCAATATGATCACTGCATCTCTAGATGAATTAATTGACAGGTGTATTTTGTAAAATAAGGTTACATATGGGGGTTCTGCTGTTCTGGCATCTCGGAGGCTCTGCCAATGTAAGTGACACCCACAAGCCATAACAGCAATATCTGACCTATAATTTGACGCTCCTTCCATTCTGAGGTTTCCACTGTGCCTGAAGAGTAATTCCTGATTACATGTAGGGTATTGACGCACTAAGAAGAAATTGCACAACAAACTATGCGGTCCCTTTTTTCTATTAGCCATTATAAAAGTTAAAAACTTGGAGCTAAAAACATTTTAGTGGTAAAAATTTAATTATTTTTTTTCACCACAGAATGGTATAAACGTCTGTGAGGCACCTGAGGTGTCAACATGCTCACTGCATGCCTATATGAATTGATTGATAGGTTTAGTTTGCAATATAGAGTCACTTATGGGGTTCTGCTTTTCTAGCACCTCAGGAACTCTGCCATTGTGAAATTTCACCCTCAAAAAGTCCTGCAAAATCTAAAATGCAAAATGGCACTAATTCCCTTCTGAGCTTAGCACTGTGCCACAAAAGTAGTTTTCAACCAAATATGGAGTACTGGTGAACTCAGGAGAAATTGTGTAAGAAATTGTACAGTTCATTTTCACCTATTACCCTTTTGACAATTAAGTATTTGGAGCCAAAGCAACATTGTATTCGAAAAAATGGGAAATTTTCATTTACACAGCACAATGTTATACAATTCTGTTGATTTCCAGCGAGTGAAAAATGCTCACTACAACCCTAGATAAATTCCCGGAGAGCTGTAGTTTCCAACATGGGGTCCTTTGTGGGGGTTACTGCTGTTTTGCCATGTTCGAACCCTTGTTGTGCTCCCAAACAGTAGTTTTCCACCACATGTGGGTGTATATTGGTATATGCAGGATAAATTGCACAACAACTTGTATGGTCCATTTTCTTCTGTTACCCCTGGGAAAATTAAACATTTTGAGCCAAAGTAACATGCTTGTAGGATAAATGTATTTTTTCATTTTCATAGCTCAACATAATAAAATTTTGTGAAGCAACTGAGAGTTCAAGGTGCACACCTGTCATGGTTATTTCCCTGTTTTTGGAGACTAGAGACAGCTTCTGGACTCCAACATCTCATCTCCATCTGGTTATCCACATTTTAACGTGGTTTTGTTTCTTTTGGTGCCTAAATGGTTAATGTCAGTTTTACTGCTGGTAGCTTTTCCAGCAGTCTCTAGCTGAGTGCTTCAGCTGCAGTAGCTTTGTAGTCACGTCCTTCAGGTTTAAATAGAGGTGTTACCCAGCAATCCCTGCTGAAGGTACAAACTCATTTGTATACTGGCCCCTTTGGTGGAAGGAGCAGTGTTGGAGCATTGCAACAAGCCGACCTTTATCGTTTTATGTCACGGTATTTCCTCTGTTTGTTTTCCCTTCCTTGTGTTTCTGTATTGTAGTGGTGAGCCTAGTGAACTCGTCTGCCTACTCACAAGGCAGGGTGAGTTTAGGGTCAGCTGAGGGTCCAATGTAATCTGCTCACCAACAGGTTGTTAGAACTTGTATAGGGACGCTAGGGAGCTCAGGAATCAGCTTGAGGTGAGTTCAGGAGGTGCCCTCTCACCCATCTCCCTAGCGGCAGGGATCTCCATTGTATTGTGTCTCCCCAGTTTATGGGGTTGTTTTAGTTGTTTATTCATTGTGCATCAGACATCGGTCGCTCTGAATGCGCTTGTCACATCTGTAGCGTGACAACACCACACTTATAAATAAATTCCTTGAGGGTCCAAAATGGTGTAAATTGTGGGGGGTTTCCCCTATTTAAGCACATCAGGAAATTGGCAAATGCAACAGGGTGTACAGTATATAGTTTAGCCAATTTTACATTCCAAAAGTCGAATAGTGCTCCTTCTCTTCCAAACCCTGCCATGCGCCCAAACAGTAGTTTTTCAGCACATATGGGAAACCTGTATACTAAAAATTTTGGGCAAATCAACATGTTTGTGGGAAAAATTTATTTTTTAATTTTTACGACTCAGTGTTATAAAATTATGTTAAGCACTCGTGGGTTCAAGGTGCTCATAACAATCATAAATAAATTTTGTGAATGGTGTTGTTTCCAAAATGCGATCACTTGTGGGGAGTTTCCACTGTTTAGGCACATCAGGAACTCTGCAAATGCGACATGGCTCCGCTACCTTTTTCAGCCAATTTTTAGCTCCAGAAGTTGAATGGCACTCCCTGCCTTTCAAGCCCTGCAGTGTTTTTCACCACATTTGGAGTATCACCATACTAAGGCGAAATTGCATAAAAATTGTTTGCTGCATTTCCTCTTGTTACCTTTATGAAAATGCTAAATTTAAGGCTAAAGCAATATTTTCATGGGAAAGATTTAAATTTTTATTTTTCCTTCTACACTGCTTTAAATCCCATGAAACACCTAAAGGATTAATTAACTTCTTGAACATGGTTTGAGCACTTTGAGTGGTGCAGTTTTTAAATGGTGTTTCTTTTTGGTATTTTCTGTGACATTGACCCTTCAAAAAAAAAATTGGTTTTGTAAATTTTTGTCCCTAAAAAAATTGGTTTTGTAAATTTCGTTCGTAAAATTAGAAATTGCTGATAATCTTTTAACCCTGGTTAAAAATAGTGGTGATGTAAAGTAGACATGTGGGAAATGTTATTTATTAACTATTGTGTTGGACATAACTCTCTGGTTTAAGGGCAAACAACAGCAAAAGTTTGAAAAGTGCTAAATTGTAAAAATGTAAACCAAAATTCCAATATTTTCACAAATAAATGCAAAAATGTAAATTTACCACTAACATAAAGTGCAGTGTGTTTTGAAGAAACAATCTCAGAATCACTGGAATCTTCGAGTTATTACCACATAATGTAACACTGGTCAGAATTGTAAAATTTGGCCTTGTCAGGAAAGTGAAAACAGGCTTTAGGCGGTAAGGGATTGAAAGCCCAATCACATCATTAGTCCTGAAACTCTGTTTTGGCTAAAGCAGAGGTTGAGGTATTTGTCAAAAAGATTGTTTTTTATGTATTTTCGCCACACGTCATGCCATAGTGTGTCAGTTTGGCCATTAGTGTCCCTAGAAAGAAATTGTTCTAAAATTGACACTTACTATGTACAGGGTAAATGATAAGCTACATAGTTACATACAGTAGTTATATAGGTTGAAAAAATACCTTTCTTCACCAGTTATATATTCTCATTCGCTAGATTATATATAACCCACAGTGTCATTTGTTGTGAGAAAAATATCCAGCCCTTTTTAAATGCTATTGTGTCTGTCTATTGCTGTAGGGTATTCACAATCTGACTGCTCTAACTGTAAAGAATCCATTCCGATTTAAATACAGGAATCATCTTTCCTTCACAGGTTCTGAATGTCGTCTGGTCCTTTGTAAGGTCTTTGGAAGGAGTCCTTTGTATTGACCACATTTATTCATACATATATATAAGATTGTCAAATTTGTGTCTGTATGATTGGGTTCAGGACTAACGTCATCAGTCTCATTTACTTTGACTGAAGCAGCACTGCACATGCACACCATGTCTTCATTCAAACTGGTATATGGATCTCGTGCTGGTGTGATAAGTGAAATATGTGATAGTTTTGTTCTGGAAACAGGCCTAGAAGATTGTATATATTCTAATACATAGCTGTTAAGGGTGCTTTACACGCTGCGATATCGCTAACGATTTATCGTCGGGGTTACAGTGTTTGTGACGCACATCCGGCGTCGTTAGCGACATCGCAGCGTGTAACACGTACGAGCGACTTTCAATTTAAAGTGCAAATAGTGTTCAAACAAACAGGGCACAAAACGTCATGGGGGCTACTTATCATTTGGATGTATAGAATCACGCCTCGACATGTTTCCCCTTGTGGTTCATCAGGAAGCCGATACAATAACTGTGTCATTCTGATATCTTGATATGATAATAATAATAAGGGCCACTTTAAATTAGACACGAGCCCTTTTTCAATTTAAGTAGGGCAAGTCAGCGGTAGCTAGGGAGAGTTGTCGAGGAGTGGGGGCACCATATCGACTCTAAAGGGTGTAAAGGGGGCCGATCTCCACTGCTAGGTAGTGTACAGAAGTGAGGATTCATTTTAGGGCATAATTAGCTCTCCTCTCTTATCTGTGCGCTGGTTTAAGTCTGCCTCTCTGTGATAATTTTTGAAATTTTTGAGATTTGCTTATAGAAACTATTCATTATTTTGTCGTTTATTGGGTTTTAAAAAAAAATAACCCCACCGCTCTCCCTTGGAAATGCTCTATTTATGGCTGGCTGTATGTGCGCGGAGAGCTGAAGTACCCAATCATTGACTTCCAATGGGGTTTGGGCTTCACGATTAAGTTCAGGTCAAGTCTAGATCCCGTACTGAACTTTATCTAAAATACAGGTGAACCTGCCGAAACCGGAACTTCCACGGGTTCACTCATCTCTATTTGTTGTGTTTTTTAATTTACTAAATCAACTGAGCTGACGTTATGGTATGAATAATGAAAAATACCCCTACTAATCAGAAACGGAGTAGTGGCCACCCATAGCTGTGCCGCTCCATTTAAAGGGGTAGCCTCAAATTTGAAAGTTATCCTGTATCCATGTGATTGCGGAAAACTTCTCAATTGATGGAAGTCCAAGCACTGGAACTCCCACTAATCCTGAGAACTGGGCCACTGAAGAGCCCGGTAAGAATGAAGCTGTGGTTTATTATGCAAACTTTCACTAATTTAATTAATATGGGAGTGCTGAAGTCCATCCTAGTTCAGGGCTTGGTTATCTTAGATGATGCCATTAAGAATGAATGATATGGCAATGTGCATGTATGACCACTACTCCATTTCCATGTGGCTCATTATAGCCCTAGTTCTCAGGATCGGTGCGGGCCACAGCAATCAGACCACCAATGAATGGGAAGTTATCATGTATCACATGGATAAGATATATCTTGAGAATGATGAAGGTAGCCAAGAACAATTTTCATGCACAAAAGAAGGAGAATCACTGTTGGGACTGAAATTGAATTTCATGGTCTTTATTACAATGATTGGGTCAATAGTAAAGATGAGCGAACCGGTCGCGGTTCGGCTCGAGCTTGGTTCGTCGAACGGAGGTTGCGTTCGAGTTCGGTTCGACGAACCACTCGAACCCCATAGGAAACAATGGGAGGCAATCACAAACACATAAAAACACCTAGAAAATACCCTCAAAGGTGTCCAAAAGTTGACAAACAACTCACACACAACACAAACACATAGGAAAGTGACAAGAACAAATTCTCATGCGAAAACAAAACAGCATAACGAGGAAAAAGAGGACAAGACACAGATATAGGCATGGCATGCCCTTCTAAAATCATGTAAAACACCGCAAGGTGACTCCAAGTGGAGTCTCCCTTTTTTCCAAAAATTGGGCCACACAGACACCCCTTTAGTGGCAACACTTGTGCCCCAGTTGTACACTTCACAGGTAGATTTGCATCAAGCACATTCAAAAATACGCCATCCTTAACTGTCCCCAGGATGGCACCGGGGTAGGTATCAAAGTCTTTGCTGATCCCAGATCTGTTCATCTTGGATCATTTTTAGAAACACTGCAAGCGTTACTCCAAGCGGAGTCTCCCTTTTTTCCAAAAATTGGGCCACACAGAAACCCCTTCAGTGGCAGCACTTGTGCCCCAGTTGTACACTTCACAGGTAGATTTGCATCAAGCACATTCAAAAATACGCCATCTTTAACCGTCCCCAGGATGACACCGGGGTAGGTAGCAAAGTCTTTGCTGAGTCCCAGATCTGTTCATCTTGGATCATTTTTAGAAACACTGCAAGCAAGGGTTACTCCAAGCGGAGTCTCCCTTTTTTCCAAAAATTGGGCCACACAGACACCCCTTCAGTGGCAGCATTTGTGCCCCAGTTGTAAACTTGACAGGTACATTAGCATCAAGCACATTCCAAATCCACAAGCCTTTATTCTCCACAGGATGACACAGGGGTAGTAAAGTCCTTGCGGATCCATGACTTGTTCATCTTGATGAATGTTAAGCCCGCTTTACACGCTACAATGTATCTTACGATGTGTCGGCGGGGTCACGTCGTAAGTGACACACATCCGGCATCGTAAGGTACATTGCAGTGTGTAACAGCTACGTGCGATTGAACATTAAAACGTTCATCACATACACGTCGTTGAATCCTGACGAATTGCACGTCAGATTGTTCATCGTACCCGGGGTAGCACACATCGCAGTGTGTGACACCCCGGGAACATTGAACAGATCTTACCTGCCTCCCGCGGCTCCAGCCAGCAATGCGGAAGGAAGGAGGTGGGCGGGATGTTTACATCCTGCTCAGCTCCGCCCCTCCGCTTCTATTGGCCGGCTGCCGCGTGACATCGATGTGACGCCGGACGTCCCTCCCACTCCAGGAAGTAGACGTTCGCCGCCCACATCGAGGTCGTATGGAGGGTAAGTATGTGTGACGGGGGGTTAATTGTTTGTGCGGCATGTTCAACAAATTGAACGTGCCGCACATAGGATGGGGGCGTTGCAAATCGCATATGATATCGTATGCGAAATTGCAACGTGTAAAGCAGGCTTTAGTCTGTCCACATTTGCAGTGGACAGACGCGTGCGCTTATCTGTCAGCACACACCCAGCAGCACTGAAGACACGTTCTGAGACAACGCTGGCAGCTGGACACGACAAGATCTCCAAGGCGTAAGTGGTTAGCTCAGGCCATTTTTCAAGATTTGAAGCCCAAAATGAGCAAGGCTCCATTTGCAAAGTCATGGCATCGATGTTCATTTGGAGATACTCCTGTATCATCCTCTCCAGCCGTTGACTATGTGTCAGACTTCTTGTCTCTGGTGGCCTTGCAAAGGATGGTCTAAAAAAATTATGAAACGATTCAATAAAATTGCTCTTACCAGCACCAGATACGGTGCTGCTGGTACGGTTAGACTGTTGATGACGAGACCGTCCCATGTTTGTCAAGTTACAACTGGGAGATTCATTCCCTGCACCTGCACGGTTGTTTGGTGGAAAAGCCAAGCTAAGATCGAGTAACAGTTTCTGCTGATACTCCTGCATACGTGCATCCCTTTCTATGGCTGGAATTATGTCACAAAATTTGGACTTGTACCGGGGATCTAACAGTGTGGCAAGCCAGTAGTCATTATCACTTCTAATTTTGACAACACGAGTGTCATGTTGTAGGTACTGCAGCAAGAAGGCGGTCATGTGTCTTGCGCAGCCATGTGGACCAAGTCCGCGCTGTGTATGTGGCATAGAGGTGCTAACCGTTCTTTCTTCCTCTGACATCTCCCCCCAACCTCTTTCAACTGAAATTTGACCAAGGTCTCCCTCATCCGCTGAGTCTTCCATGTCCATGGACAGTTCGTCCTCCATTTCTTCATGTTCTCCTGCACCTTCCTCAACATTTTGCCTGCTACCATGTGCCCTTGTTGATCCCTGTCCCCCATGGTCCCATGCCTGCCGCCTTGGTGATGATGAACGTCTGGACCTTGGTGATGTTGTTGTCCCTTGCGCATATGAATCCTCCTGTACTTCCTCCCCTTCCTGTTGTCCCACCCCCTGACTCCGAATAGTGTTTAGCGTGTGCTCCAGCATGTAAATGACTGGAATTGTTATGCTAATAATGGCATTGTCAGCGCTAAACATATTCGTCACCATGTCGAATCTGTGCAGAAGGGTGCATAGGTCCTTGATCTGAGACCACTCCATGAGGGTGATCTGCCCCACCTCTGCAACTCGTTGGCCCAGGCTATACGTCATGACGTATTGCACCAGTGCTCGGCGTGCTGCCACAGTCACTTTAACATGTGGAGAGTCGAATTCCAGCGTGTTGGCACATCGCATTTCAGGCGATGAACCGGCAGGCCAAAAGACTTCTGGAGCGATGCAAGTTGCTCAGCTGCGGCGGTTGAACGGCAGAAGTGAGCAGACAGTTTTCGTGCCCTGTGCAGAAGGCCATCTAGGCCGGGATAGTGTGTTAAAAAATGATGGACAACAAGGTTCAACATGTGAGCCATACAAGGCACGTGTGTCACCTTGCCCAGGCGAAGGGCCGCACTAGAGATGAGCGAACCGGTCCCGGTTCGGCTCGAGGCCGGTTCGCCGAACGGGGGTCCCGTTCGAGTTCGGCTCGTCGAACGTTCGACGAACCGAACTCGAACGTATAGGCTATAATGGGAGGCAATCACAAACACATAAAAATGCATTATAAATGTACACAAACAGTTAATAAACATTGCCATAACACTTACCGGTCCTCGCGATCCCTTCTGCACTCTGTCTCCTGCCGCTATTCCATCCGATGATCGCTGAATCCTCCTGGTGACCTGCACTGCCAGCAGAGATGCAGGACCTATCGTGACGTCAAAATAGCCATGTGACCAGTCACGTGGCTATTATCTCATTGGCTACAGACTGGTCACATGACTATGACACGTCATGTAGGACCTGCGAGTGCATCTCTCCGGTACACGGTGCACATATGTGTATCGCCGTGTACCGGCGACATGCTCTAACACACGGTCGACTCCCCGTTCCGTTAGGGACCGGCTGACACAGCCGGTCATTAACGGAGATCACCGTTGCCATAGCAACGCAGTTAGCGGTGATGTCACCGCTAACCGCGGCTCCGAGAGCACCGTTGCTATGGTAACGCGTCTGTCAGCGTTACCGCTGTTATCGTTGACAGCCAGCACTGATCACTCACGGAGTGAAGGCTGCACGCTGCTTCCCGATTGTAGTGATGATTGTAGTGAGGATGGAGGTTCCCCAGCCCCAAGTGATGAGCTGGTGAATCTCATCCTTCCTCACTACAATCGTCACTACTACTACACTAGTGAGGATTGTAGTGAGGATGGAGGTTCCCCAGCCCCAAGTGATGAGCTGGTGAATCTCATCCTCACTACAATCGTCACTACTACTACACTAGAAAGACAGAAGAGCAGGATCGTGGAGGGCTGACAGGGGGTAATAAAGATGGAGTCTCTAATGTGTCTGTGTATTTATTTCTATTAAAGTATTTTTTCTCTGTGTGGTGTCTTTTTTTTTAACCCTTTATTGGAGATTCTTAATGGCCGGGTCAAACGTGCCTGACATTAAGAATCTCTGGCTTAATACTGGCTAGTAAAACAAAGCTAGTATTAACTCATTATTACCCAACAAGCCACCCGGCTCCAGGGCTGTTGGAAGAGTTGGATACAGCGCCAGATGATGGCGCTTCTATGAGAGCGCCATTTTCTGGGATGGCTGCGGACTGAAATTCGCAGCAGAGGCGCCCAGAAACCTCGGGCTAACCTGTGCTGCGGATTCCAATCCCCAGCTGCCTAGTTGTACCCGGCTGGACACAAAAATGGGGCGAAGCCCATGTCATTTGTTTTTTAATTATTTCATGAAATAAGTGAAATAATTAAAAAAAAACGGGCTTCCCTATATTTTTGGTTCCCAGCCGGGTACAAATAGGCAACTGGGGGTTGGAGGCAGCCCGTGGCTGCCTGCTGTACCTGGCTAGCATACAAAAATATGGCGAAGCTCACGTCCTTTTTTTTGTAGTTTTTTGGCAAAAAAAATAAAAAATGCTTCCCTGGATTTTCCATTGCCAGTGAAGGTAACACCAAGCAGTGGGGGTTAGCAGCCAGTAGCTGCTTGGATTACCCTTAGCTAGCAATACAAAAAATGCAGCGGGAGCCCATATATTTTTTTTTTAATTATTTATTTAAATAACTAAAAATAAAATGGGCTTCCCTGTATTTTGATTGCTGGACATCACAGTGCTGTAAAAATAAATCTTTAAAAAAATGACGTAGCGCTCCGCGGTATTTTTGATTCTCAGCGCAGATAAAGCAGACAGCTATGGGTTGCCACCCCCATCTGCCTGCCGTTACCTTGGTTGGCAATCAAAATACAGGGAAGCCCATTAATTTTTTCTATTTAAAAAATAGTTAAAAAAAAAAATGACGTTGGGTCCCCCCATTTTTGATAGCCAGCTAGGGTAAAGCAGACGGCTGTAGCCTGAAAACCACAGCTGGCAGCTTTACCGTGGTTGGGGATCCAATGTGGAGGTCCCCTCAGGCTCTTTTTTATAATTATTTTATAAATATTAATAATTACACAATAAAAGTAGGGTCCCCCCCAAATTGGATCACCAGCCAAGGTAAAGCGGACAGCTGTGGTCTGGTATTCTCAGGGTGGAAAGGTCCATAGTTATTGGGCCTTCACAGCCTAAAAATAGCAGGCTGCAGGCACCCCAGACGTGGCGCATCCACTAGATGCGCCAATCCTGGCGCTTCACCCCAGCTCATTCCGTGCCCTGGTGCAGTGGCAAACGGGGTAATAAATCGGGTTGATTCTAGCTGTAAAGTCACCTGAGATCAAGCCCAGCAGTTTGTGATGTCATGGCGTCTATTAGATACCCAACATCATAAACTGTCAGTACTAACAAAAACAAAAAATCGACAAAAGAAATTTATTTGAAAAAACAGTCCCCAAAACATTTCCTCTTTCACCAATTTATTGTAAGAAAAAAAATAAAGGGGTCCCATGACGACTCTGGACCGTCTAGAATATGGGGGGGAGACACTCAGGGAACGTATCCCCCATTTCCTAGGAGTGCGGACCCTTCATGTGAGGAGTGTGGGTGCAATGAATCTGCACTCACTCTCCCCGGGTCCACAGCAGCAGAGTCCATGTCGTAATGGTTGCTACCAAAGCTGCAATGCCCTGCTCATGAGGTAAGGGCATGCCTAATCAGGAGAACTACTGTAGAGGAAGCTCTGCTCACTGGTATATAGGTGCTCAGAGGTAATAATAGATAAAATTAGTGAGTAACCTCGGCACTCTAAATCTCCCAGACTAAGTCAGTAAGTCACAATGGATAGTAATGCAAAATCACTCTTTACTGGTCCGTATTAAGAAAAAAAAATTTTTCATAAGCATATATGTTTTTGTCCAAAACAAGTTACAAATGACGTTTCGGCCTGAGCCTTCGTCAGATTGGACTTATCTGCATGTAATCATGAAAAATGACAATAATCAGTATCACATAAGAGTGAGAGAACAATAACATAAACTAGAACAATGTAGAGGTACAATTGGGATGCAACAAAAAAATTGCAACACAGCAAGAAATGAAACACATGATACAAATGTCATAATACAGTACAAGGACAATATAGTAATGACAAATATGGGGTCAGAGTAGACTTAGACAGCTCTGGTACGAAAGAGATGTCAATCATAAAGTAACATGTGCAGTAGGTGTAGAGCTACAGTATGCATGGCAGAGCTAATGGGTAGACCGACCATAGAAAAAGAACAGAGAAAAAGTGGAGAAAAAGTGGAGAAAAAAGTGGAGAAAAAGGGGAGAAAAAAATGGAGAAAAAGTGGAGAAAAAGTGGAGAAAAAGTGGAGAAAAATTGGAGAAAAAGTGGAGAAAAAAAATGGAGAAAAAGTGGAGAAAAAAATGGAAAAAAAGTGGAGAAAAAGTGGAGAAAAAGTGGAGAAAAAAATGGAAAAAAAGTGGAGAAAAAGTGGAGAATAAGTGGAGAAAAAGTGGAGAATAAGTGGAGAATAAGTGGAGAATAAGTGGAGAAAAAGTGGAGAATAAGTGGAGAATAAGTGGAGAAAAAAGTGGAGAAAAAGTGGAGCAAAAGTGGAGCAAAAGTGGAGCAAAAGTGGAGCAAAAGTGGAGCAAAAGTGGAGAAAAAAGTGGAGAAAAAGTGGAGAAAAAGTGGAGAATAAGTGGAGAAAAAAGTGGAGAAAAAGTGGAGAAAAAGTGGAGAAAAAGTGGAGAATAAGTGGAGAATAAGTGGAGAAAAAAGTGGAGAAAAAGTGGAGAATAAGTGGAGAAAAAGTGGAGAATAAGTGGAGAAAAAAGTGGAGAAAAAAGTGGAGAAAAAGTGGAGAATAAGTGGAGAAAAAAGTGGAGAAAAAAGTGGAGAAAAAGTGGAGACTAAGTGGAGAAAAAAGTAGAGAAAAAGTGGAGAATAAGTGGAGAAAAAGTGGAGAATAAGTGGAGAAAAAAGTGGAGAAAAAGTGGAGAATAAGTGGAGAAAAAGTGGAGAATAAGTGGAGAAAAAAGTGGAGAAAAAGTGGAGAATAAGTGGAGAAAAAAGTGGAGAATAAGTGGAGAAAAAAGTGGAGAAAAAGTGGAGAATAAGTGGAGAAAAAGTGGAGAATAAGTGGAGAATAAGTGGAGAAAAAAGTGGAGAAAAAAGTTGAGAAAAAGTGGAGAATAAGTGGAGAAAAAAGTGGAGAAAAAGTGGAGAATAATTGGAGAAAAAGTGGAGAAAAAGTGGAGAATAAGTGGAGAATAAGTGGAGAATAAGTGGAGAAAAAGTGGAGAATAAGTGGAGAATAAGTGGAGAAAAAAGTGGAGAAAAAGTGGAGCAAAAGTGGAGCAAAAGTGGAGCAAAAGTGGAGAAAAAGTGGAGAAAAAGTGGAGAAAAAAGTGGAGAAAAAGTGGAGAATAAGTGGAGAAAAAAGTGGAGAAAAAGTGGAGAAAAAGTGGAGAAAAAGTGGAGAAAAAGTGGAGAAAAATTGGAGAAAAAGTGGAGAAAAAGTGGAGAAAAAAATGTAGAAAAAGTGGAGAAAAAATGTAGAAAAAGTGGAGAAAAAAGTGGAGAAAAAGTGGAGAAAAAAGTGGAGAAAAAGTGGAGAAAAAGTGGAGAAAAAGTGGAGAAAAAAGTGGAGAAAAAGTGGAGAAAAAGTGGAGAAAAAGTGGAGAAAAATTGGAGAAAAAGTGGAGAAAAAGTGGAGAAAAAGTGGAGAAAAAAATGTAGAAAAAGTGGAGAAAAAATGTAGAAAAAGTGGAGAAAAAATGGAGAAAAAGTGGAGCACCCTTTGGTGCCTTTCATGTGGCACTAAGGGGTGCTTAGCTTTGTATTTAGCCAAAAAAATGAAAAAAAAAATGACGTAGGGTTCCCCCTAGTTTTGTAGCCAGCTAGGGTAAAGCAGATGGCTGCAGCCTGCAGACCACAGCTGGCAACCTCACCTTGGCTGGTAATCCAAAACTGAGGGCACCCCACGCTGTTATTTTAAATTAAATAAATAATTTAAAAAAAAAACACGTAGAGGTCCCCCAAAATTGGATCACCAGCCAAGGTAAAGCAGACAGCTGGGGCCTGATATTCTCAGACTAGGGAGGTCCATGGTTATTGGACTCTCCCCAGCCTAAAAATAGCAGGCCGCAGCCGCCCCAGAAGTGGCGCATCCATTAGATGCGCCAATCCTGGTGCTTCGCCCCAGCTCATCCCGCGCACTGGTGCGGTGGCAAACGGGGTAATATATGGGGTTAATACCAGACGTGTAATGTCACCTGGCATCAAGCCCTGGGGTTGGTGAGGTCAGGCGTCTATCAGATACCCGACATCACCAACCCAGTCAGTAATAAAAAAAAATAGACGACAAACACATTTTTATTTGAAAAAACACTCCCCAAAACATTCCCTCTTTAACCAATTTATTAGAATAGAAAACAAATCCAGGTCTGGTGTAATCCAAGGGGTTGCCATGACGACCCACACTGTCCCAGTCAATGAAGAGCAGAATGTTCCCCATTGGCTGGGAGAGCAGTGCAGTGACCTGAGCTAACATCATTGGGTCAGCCCAGGTCACTGCAGGGCATGACAAGTGCTGCTGTCAGCGAGGTACATTACCTGCGCTGATCTCCAGCACACTGACAGCCCCTGTCACTGAGCTCAATGACCACCCGGCGCCTTCACACCAAGTAGGCAGAAGCAGTGGAGGAACTTGAACAGACAGAGGATTGACGCACAAGCCGTGGGGACGGCAAGACTTCTGCAGCAGACCCTTCACCATCTATCACCATAGTTACCCAGTGCTCAGTCAGCAACATGTAACGTCCCTGTCCATGCTTACTGGTCCAAGTATCGGTGGTGAAATGCACTCGTTCACACACAGAGTTTCTCAAGAAAGCGGTGATGTTGTGTGCAACATGCTGGTGTAGCGCAGACACACCTTTCTTAGAGAAGTAGTGGTGACTGGGCATCTGGTACTGGGGCACAGCAATGGACATAAGGTCTCGAAATTCCTGTGTGTCCACCAGGCGGAAAGGCAGCATTTTGGTAGCCAAGAGCTTACAGAGGGATAAATTCAACCTCTTAGCTTTGTCATGGGTCCGAGGAAATTACCTTTTATTTGTCCACATCTGAGGGACAGAGATCTGGCTGCTGTGTGGAGACGGTGGTGAGTAGTGTGTCCCTGGAAAAATGCAGGTTTGTGAGGAAAGTGCAGTCAGAGACATGATGTTGCCTTCATCCAAAGTTGGTGCTGTCGATGTCTGATAGAGCTGTACACCTGCAGTTGTTTCCCCTTCCAAACCAACTGACAACCTACCAAGCAAACTGCCAGTTGCGGTTAGAGTGGGGGAAGTTGTGCGTGGAAAACCAGGTGTGACAGCTGTCCCCACAATGCTAGAAGATGAAGAGTGCGTGGATGCACTGGAAGGGGCAGGCGGTGGATGGTCCGCTACGCTAGGCCGCATTGCAGCATGGTGAGCTTCCCACTGGGACTTATGATATTTATTCATGTGACGGATCATGGAAGAAGTTGTCAAACTGCTGAGGTTTTTGTTTCTACTTACAGATTCCCGACAAATTTTACAGATCACATGATTTAGGCGATCCTTTGCAAGGTCAAAAAAGGACCAGGCTAGGCAAGGCTTAGAGGACATGCGACCTGCTGAGCCACCCCAACTAGTGCTCAGAGGCAGAGTAGTGGCTGAGGATGCAGTTGTAGATGTGCTACCAGTACTCCTCCGCTGTCCAGGAAGGCGCAAGGTAACTTCGTCGTCAGTTGCATCCTTCTCCACCGCCTCTGTTGACCTCCTCCAGTGCCTGACTGTGGGTTGACAGTAGGTGGGATCTAGAACTTCCTCATCAAGCGTTGTGTTTGCACTCCCCTCACCCTCAGAGCTAGCCTCTTCCTGCCCTGACCGAATATTTAAGTTGTCATCCCAATCTGCGTCTCATCGTCATCAGTATGTTCCTCATTGTCTCTACCAACAGGAGTTACAGTTTTGTGAATAAGGGTCAACATTATGCTCAGAAACTTGGTCATCACGGCCTCAATCTGAGTCAAAAAGGTTCTGGGCATCACTGCAGACCATTTCCTGGTCTGTACTCATTGTAGCTTGGGAGCATACCTTTGATTCCCAGGCTATAGTGTGACTGAACAGCTCGGCAGACTCAGCCATCTCTGTTCCACCATACTGTGCAGGGCGGATGGAGACTTGAGAGCTGGGAGAAAGCAAGTGTGATTGGGATGACAACTCAGAGGACTGTTTTTTTTGGATGCGGTAGTTGAGGTGGAGGAGAGGGCACTTGTTGGAGCATGTGAGATCCATTCAAGCATGTGCTTTTTTTGTGCATCATCTACCTTTGTTACAGTTGTTCAGGTCCGTAAAAAAGGGAGCACATCGAATTGTCCACAGAAAGTAGTAGACATCTTACTTTTGCTGGAAGATGGCCTATCTTCAGCAGATGTTAATGAAGCTTTGCCACCTTCCCCACAGACAAAAACTTTTTTCCTTTTCCAACACGCCTGTTCCCTTTTCCATCAGCATCTGTCATTTTGCCACTCATTTTGATAACGACAAGATTGTCCACTTAAAATATGGTAGTAAAAATTGAGAGGTGGTGTAGATTGCAGAGGTGGTCTAGCTTTATTGACAGCTGAAGAAACAACACTGACTATCCCTGACAATGCAACTATGGCCCTTAAACTGACAGCACAGTTTGCTATTATAATAGCTTAATAAAAATGTGCAGGAGGGTGGAATGCAGAGGTGCTGGAAATTGCTTGGCACCAGTGGGACACTAATGGAGTACAGCAGACACTTTTTGGATGCCACTAAATTTCAGCAGTGTTTGCTATTATAATAGCTTAGTAAAAATGTGCAGGAGGGTAGAATGCTGAGGTGCTGAAAATTGCTTGGCACCAGTGGGACACTAATGGAGTACAGCAGCCACTTTTTGGATGGCACTAACTGGCAGCACTTTTTGCAATTAAAATGGCTTTGCAAAAATGTGCATGAGGGTACAATGCAGAGGTGGTGGAACTTGCTTGGCACAAATGTGACCCTAATGTAGTCTAGCAGACACTTTGTGAATGGCACTAGCTGGCAGCACTCTTTGCTAGTAAAATGGCTTTGCAAAAAAGGGCAGGAAGGTACAGTGGCCGGGTTTTGGGTCAGTGTAGAGGAAAGGAAACCTCACTTTCTATCCCTCCTAATGGTGAAATGCAGCAAGGAATTCCCTGACCTTAGGTACACAGATGCTGTTATCTGAAGCTGTATACAGCGTTTCCACGGACCTGACTGTCACTTATGGCTCTGAGCCTGAGGAATTGAGCCCTCAAAAGGGCTGAAATAAACTTCTGTCCCTAATCTGTAGAGCGCTGTGTGTATAGCGTACACAGCAGGACTGGCGACAGGAGCTGCGTGAGCGGTGACTGTCACCCAGACGCAGAAGGCAGATAATGGTGTCCTGAGGAAAAATGGCCGTATTTATAATGCAAGGACATGTGACATTCACAGATTATGACACATGCCCTTGCTTGTCTGGCAAAAAGTCCACTTAGCCGTGTGTGTGTCTGGGATTGGCTGACATGCTGGCCCGCCCCACTACATGCGCGCTTAGGAAAAAAAAAATGGTGATTGGCATTTTCTCAGCACCACAGATCTAAAACCCGTCCCCCCCGCACACTATATGCTGAAATTTGATAATAGTGTGAATCACAGAGTGACTCACACTATTACAGTGAAAAGCCAGCTAGTAATTACCTTGGCTTTTTGCTGATAGAACCGTTCTCAAACGTAACTCGAGCTGCCGAACTTTTAGCAAAAAGCTCGAGTTCTAGTTCTATCTAGAACACCCCCCAAAATCACTCGAACCTCGAACTGGCGAACCGCCACGAACCGCGCACAACTCTAGTCAATACATTATTATTTTTCCTTTTCACTATGCTTTTACATCAATGTTCTACTAACCTTGCAAACTGCTATACACCCAGGACAACCTCGTTAACAATTTGACTGCACATAATGTTTCCTCCCAAGAATACTATTTAATCAATTTACTTCCTTCAGTTGATCCATTGGGAATTCATTTTGACTGTGATGTTTACTACTTTTATCCTTGATTATCCATATCTATTTGAGGTGTTACGGCAACATATGGGGACCAATGACGTTCTGGGATCCGCCTCGTGTCACAGATGAATGCCGTTGATGGAGGGAATAAAGTCACAAACATTAACAGTCCTAAGTATAACTAAATTCTCTGTTTATTAGAAGGAAGTACTGTATTTTATACAGTCCAAATTTGGGGCATAACAGAGAGATAATATACAAAATTTAAGCATCCCATTGGTTGCATTAGCATTTTACTGCTGATTGGTTGTATTTCAATCTTTTATTTAATTGGATATTGATTTCAACTAGTATTTTAATAGGTCATTTCATACCTTTGATTAACATAGTGTGGACATAGTGCCATGGGAGGGTGTATGTGTGTCTCAAAGCTAATCTTATGAGAGCTGGACATTGAATTCCTTTGCAGCAGGAAACTTAGATAAAGTGGTAGCTCAAAGGTCAGTGCGTGTAGAAAATGTATCTTAGAAATTTGAACATAGACCCATTATGCTCAAATCACCAACAAAAAACCCAGTTGGTGTTTGAAAGCACCATGCCGAAGACAAAATGGATGTCAAGTGTCATATTCCAAAATGGATACCACCATCACATAGGCTAGATCAATTTTAGTCCCAAACTGTTTGTTGTAGGTCTTTTCCTAGCAAACATGATCTTTTTTATTCATTTACTGAAAATGTTTTAAAAGCTATTATAAAATGATTGTGAATATTTTTATTAAGACCAGATGACTTATTTTAAATCTCCTTCATTGTGTTGTTTTTACTATGATCTCTTGTTTTTTTGTATGTAGTTCACCAACATTTATACAAAGAATGCTTGTAATTTGTGTTTGTTTGGACCTAAGGTAGGGATGAGGACAACCTCAAAGCACCTTGTCTAAATCATCATAGAATCATAGAATGGTAAAGTTGGAAGGGACCTCAAGGGCCATCGGGTCCAACCCACTGCGAGTGAAGTGTTTTTAAAATAATCCCAGCTTTATATTTATCCAGTTTTCGCGTGAAGATTTCCATTGATGGAGACCCCACTACTTCCCGTGGCCGACTGTTCCACTCTCTGACTGCCCTCACTGTCAAAGTTTTTCCTAATGTATAATACAAATCTTTTTTCGTTTAGTTTCATGCCATTACTTCTTGTACTTTCTTGTGCTAAGGAGAATAGGGTAGTTCCCTCTGCTCTGTGACTACCTTTCAGATATTTGTAGACCGCTATTAAGTTAACTCTCAGCCTTCTCTGTTGAAAACTAACATTCCTACAGTCTTAATATAACATGGTTTGCAGACCTTCTACCATTTTGGTTGCTCTTCTCTGGACTTGCTCAAATATATTGATATCATAATAAAGACCATTAAAGGGAACCTGTCAGGTCCAATATGCACCCAGAACCATGAGCAGTTCTGGGTGCATATTGCTAATCCCTGCCTAACCGTCCCTGTATACACTATCATAGATAAAGAGCTCTTTAGAAAAATTATTGCCAAAGATCTTTTTTCCATATGCTTATTATGAGCGAAAGTACTAGTCCCCTGGGCGTTAGTTCCCTTGCCAGTCAGCTCCATTAGCATGTTAGTACGACCCTGTGGGCGTGCTAACATGCTAATGAATTCGCAGCATCACAGGATGATTTCACTCACCTCTCTGATGCCATCGCGTCCGACGGGGGATTTCGGCTCAGTGCGCATGACCCCGGAGTTTGGGTCATGCGCACTACTTCAGTTTGAGGCCAGGACGCGTACATCCGGCTTCATAGTGCGCATGACCCAAACTCCGGGGTCATGCGCACTGAGCCGAAATCCCCCGTCAGGCGCGATGGCGGCGGAGAGGTGAGTTCATTCTCTGACGCTGCGCATTCATTAGCATGTTAGCATGCCTGCAGGGGTGTACTAACATGCTAATAGAGCCGACTGGCAAGGGTAACTAATGCCCAGGGGACTAGTCCTCTCACTCATTACCATACGGTTAAAGATCTTTAGAAATACTTTTTCTAAATATCTCTTTATCTATGTTAGTGTATACAGGGACGAATAGGCAGGGATTAGCAATATGCACCCAGAACTGCTCATGGTTCTGGGTGCATATTACACCTGACAGGTTCACTTTAAGCTCATTTTCATTCCTAACAGAGATTCTTTTTTTCTTCATTGGCACTCCCCTGGATCACTGACATCGTAATTGCACAACTTCAATAGTTGAGATCATACTGTGTGTATATTCTTCAATATATAATCCTCCTGTCAGATTGGTGTAATCTGAGTAACATTTTAGAGGTTACATTGCTCGGCTCTCTTTGAATAGAGATGTACCATATCAGCCAAGTGAGATAATAGATCCCAGTTCTTGTAATGGATGAGTGTCCCAGAGATGGGACCTCCAGCAATCAGACGCTATGAATAGGTGATGAGTCAATTTTGGGACACCACTTGTTGAAGGTCGAATGGATCAGGTCAATATAATGGTCATTTTAAGATTTAGAATTAATTCACCCTTGAGGTTATCTGGATAACAGTACGGGTTTGGAAGGATGTTTTCCATATATTATGCTTGTTAAGTAATGGAAGCAAGACGTATAATTGTGCTCTGACCCCTGAGGATGTTTGAGCTTAATCATTATTGTTCATGGCTTACAAGGATAAAAACCAACAGCGATGTTATGCTTACATTCAAGTCAGGTTCATTTACTTCAAAGAATATGACACTACCACTATATCGTTTTAATGAACATATCTTGTCTACATGACATAAAATATTTTATCAGAATTGAATAATAATAAGGGATTAGAAATCACTTGGGACGAGGTGAATTAATCAGACTGTCATTACCTGTTTGACTACAGACAGAGCTTTATAAACAATGATTTCGGCTAAGAAAACAAAGTTTCTTTACAGTTAAATAGGATTTAGAAAGGTATTTTTAAAAGTTGATTCCTTTTTCTTTTTTGCTGGAAGTTTTAAGTAGATCAGTCAAAAGAACTTCAACACCAAGAAACACACAAAAATAAGAAACAGGAAACATTTGCATATTCAGTAGAAACTTTATATAAGAACACTCCGGGGATCAGATCAAACAGAAAGGATATTCTTCCAACATGAATTAATTCCCAAATCTCACGTTCAGAAGTTGTTTTCTTTTAAACAAAGGTTCTCACTGTTTTTTTTCCCCTTTTTGCTAAAACTCCTTGGTATATGGCACCTCATCAAAAAAAACCTCAAGCTCTTGTTTTAATGGATCACTGCAATGTTATTTTTGGGAATCGCTGTAAGTCTCTTACTGGGTGATATTAATGTCATGGATTATTTCCAGGATTTACTGTAATTTAAGTGAACATTGGCTACTAGTCCGTATACTATTTACTAATACTATAAATACCATTAGGCATATGAAACCCAAGTGTCCACTTTGTGTTCAATTAGCAAATTGATGTTTATAGCTAACTTAGGTGGGTCAACTTAAAGCACAAGTTTAGACAGCGCTGTTGATTTAAAGCACTGGGGCCTTCGGGTAAGACATACTGATTAAATCCCACCAAGGACAACATCTGCAAATAATTTGTATGTTATCCCCATGTTTGCGTGGGCTTCCTCCGGGTATCCTACTCTAAAGACATACTGATTAAATCCCACCAAAGACAACATCTGCAAGAAATTTGAATGTTCTCCCATGTTTGTGTGGGTTTCATCTGGGTACCCCACTCTAAACACATGCGGATTAAATCCCACCAAGGACAACATCAGTAAAAAATGTTATGTTCTCCCCGTGTTTGTGTGGGTTTCCTCCAGGTACCCTACTTTAAAGACATACTGATTAAAGCGCACCAAGGACAACATCTGCAAGGAATTTGTATGTTCTCCCTGTGTTTGCAAGTGTTTCCTCCAGGTATCCTACTTTAAAGACATACTGATGAAATCCCACCAAGGACAACATCTGCAAATAATTTGTATGTTCTCCCTGTGTTTGTGTGGATTTCCTCTGAGTACATTACTCAAAAGATATACTGATTAAATCTCACCAAGGACAACATCTGCAAGGAATTTGTATGTTCTACCTGTATCTGCAAAGGTTTTCTCCAGATATCCTATGGTAAAGACATACTGATTAAATCCCACTAAAGATAACATCTGCAAGGAATTTGTCTCCCTGTGTTTGCAAGGGTTTCCTCCAGGTACCATACTCAAAAGACATATAGATTAAATCCCCTCAAAGACAACATCTGCAAGGGATTTGTATGTTTTCCCTGTGTCTGTAAGGGTTTTCTTCGGGTACCCTACTCTAGAAACATACTGATTAATCCCTCCAAGGACAACATCTTCAAGGAATTTGTATGCTCTTCCCGTGTTTACGAGGATTTTCTCTGGGTACCCTACTCTAAACACTTACTGATGAAATCCAACCTACTGTAGGACAACATCTGCAAAGAATTTGTATCTTCTTCCCGTGTTTGTGAGTATTTCTTCCAAGTATGCTACTCTAAAGACATACTGATTAAATCCCACCAAGGACAACATATTCAAGGAGTTTGTATGTTCTCCCAGTTTTTGCAAGGGTTTCTTCTGGGTACCCTACTCTGAAGATATACTGATTAGGGGTGAGCAAATAGTAACTATTTGGGTTTGGATTATTCGTACTATTCCGATATTTGTGATGTATAACGAACATAATACAAGTCAATGGGGAACCCGAGCATTTCTGTTTAAGATTTCCCAGAAAAATGCTCAGGTTCCCCATTGATTTGCATTAGGTTCACTATTCATTACAAATCCCAGAATAGTACTTTGGGATTTGTTATGAATAATCCATACCCGAATAGTTATTATTCGCGAATCACTATTACTGATTAAATCCCACCAACATCTGCAAGGAGTTTGTATGCTCTCAACGTATTTGCGAGGATTTCATCTCTAGACATACTGAGAGGGAATATAGATTGGGAGCCCCAGTGGGGATAGTGATGACAATGTATGTAAAGCTCTGCAAAATATGTTGCGCTATATAAGCAAAGATAATAAATAAATAAATAATTATAGCATATCCACCTTTGATAGGTAAGTGTCCCACCCCCGACACCGACACCTAATTCTATAATGGGGGTCTCTCAATCCTCCCCTCTTTTTTTAGAGCCTGGCCATGTCTTTACTTATTCTCTTTCTCAATGAGGTGGTCAGCTCATCAAGCAGAAGGGGAAGGAACCAGAGATGCGAACTGCATCTATAAGACTTTTATACCATATGCCGTGTATGTGCTGTAGATGTTTAATTGAAGCCGTCCTTTCAAGAGTGGTTTCACACAATGTATTTTTTTTTTGCAAAAATGCCACTTTTCATGTACCATTTTTTCTAGCTTTTTAGTTGTAAGTCAATGGGATTTTTTCAAACGTTTGGTCTATAGGTTACTTGGCATTTTTTCTGAACACAGAATACCTTTATTAAGGCTTTTTCATACAGTTTTACTTATGTTTCTATGAAATACATGAAAATAAAAAAACGCACTTTATTATAAGAAGGCAGAAAAATACTACAGAAAAAAATGCAAAAATGTATATCATTTTTCACATGCCAGAGGAAAAGTGAAAAAAACTGTGTTCGATGGTATGATGTTACCTTGCAGTGTGAGATGAATGGATACAATAATTATTTCTAATAACAAATATTACATTCACCCAGCTAAAAAGGCCAAACATTCTGTGAGTTGTGACTGCATCAGTCACTTAGAAGACCAGTTGTTCTAATGATTGACAGCTAGATTGTAAAAGGCCATATTTGTTCAAACATGATGGGGCATAAATGGAATTAAGTGATAAACACACAATAACTAAAGGCCCTGTCACACACAGAGATAAATCTGCGGCAGATCTGTGGTTGCAGTGAAATTGTGGACAATCAGTGCCAGGTTTGTGGCTGTGTGCAAATGGAACAATATGTCCATGATTTCACTGCAACCACAGATCTGCCAAAGATGTATCTCTGTGTGTGACAGGGCCTTAAGGCTAACCATACATAAAAAATTTGAGTCATCTCAATCTGCTGATTTTTGAGGGAGCTTATGGCAGTATGTGTATGAGGCCTACCCAATAGCAGTTGTGGGAGAAACGTAAAATACTTAACACTTTATTGGCATAGGAGCTGAGCTAGTGTCCGTCTGACATTGACTTATCCTCGAAGCTCTCCTTTGTAAATAAACATGTAAGCTTATGGAATCCAAAGAGACAGCTGTCATAGTGAAATATATCCAATGTGTATCGCCAGTTATAGCTATGGGAAGGTGGAATGAGCAGTCTCACCTGTGTTTTGGGACCAAATGATGTCTTTTCCCGACCCCCCCCCCAAAAAAAATACAATGTTATAAATGTGCCTTGTGAGGTCGCATGATATAACATAATATAATAATTCCAGGTATAGGTATGTCACCAAACAAGTGAACACTTCACTTTTCCTTCAGATATATACCCAATATTGTCACCTTACAATAAAGAACTAGGGAAATTGAGGGCTTATTCATCACAGCTTTTATAGTGGCATAAAAGCTTTGAAAAGAACAAAATATGTTGAAATTATTATTATTTCAAGATCTATTGATTAAAATGAATTTTTGTTCATGGGAAAACCCCTTTAATGAATTTGGCGCCTCATTCTCCATAAGGACTGGCAAAGAGCATGCATACGCTATGTCAGTCTTATTGAATTGGCCACATTGTGTTCAGTAGCATTTGAAAGCATTTGTAACGAGGAGGTGTCCTAACAAATATGGTACTTAGCTCTCAATCTCAGAAGCTTCTAGTGATGATTTCATAATCACATCTTCCTGTTACTAAAAGTTCTGATCTATACTAATTTATCGGAATCCATCAGCACTAGTGGTGAGCGAGCACTACCATGCTCAGGTGCTCAGTACTCATAATGAGCAGTCGGACACGCGGATGGGCTCGACTCATGTACCGAGTATAATGGAAGTCATTGGGGGACTCTGGCATTTTTCTGGAAAATCCTCAGGAAAAATGCTTGAGTTTCCCACTGATTTCCATTATACTTGGTACACGAATCAAGCTAGTCTGAGCGTCCGATCTGCTCATCACGAGTACCGAGCATGGTAGTGCTCACTCATCACTAATCAAAAGATACTGGTATGACTGAGCTGTGTCCAATAAGTAATTTGCATAATAAAATTATGCAGGAAAAATATTATAAAATACTATTTGCTATATTTGTTTATTACTCTACAGAACAGCATTCACTGTTTTAGTCTTCACACAGTTAAATGTTCATTGATTTTGAATTCTTTAAATTAATTTATAAGAAGATACTAAATCTCCATAATAGGTGATAAGTGTTGCTGGATGTTCCACCATGGAGAATCTCACGGATCACAAAACCTTGGGTTCCATGATTGAATGGAGTGGCAGTCACAGTGCCAGTCTAACTATCATGGGCTATGATGGGATAACTGGGGACTGGGGCTCATAAACTGGCCTTCAGATTAGGGGGGTCCTAGCTGTCCTTGATACCAGAGATCATCTTATGGTGACAATGTCTTAGCTGCCTTCCTTGCCCTGCTCCAGTAAAGCCCTCTTCTACTTACCCCTCTCCCTAATCCCCAGGGAGGGCCAGGGCAGGAGTGGTAGAACCCACAGATAAGGACAAACAGAGGAAACCATAACTTGATCCCACAGCACGTTCACACAGAGGTCTTAAACAACAAGTGATAAAAAGGAAAATAAGAGCAGGGAGGAAACAATGAGACAACAAGAGAACTCCACACACAAAGCAATAAAATAATCAGGAGGACTGGGATACAACAGCAAATGGACCAGTGTAGCTAAAGCTATAGTCTGCATGGGAAGATAGGCTCCTTCATCTTAAAAAGGCAGGGAGTGACTGTGATAGGTCTCCCAGAACATGTGATCCTAAAGGTAACCAGCAGGCTAGCTGAAGTTAACTCCTGCAAGCTGCATCACTAATAAGAACACCTTAACCTCAACACCTGAGCCTGTCTGTGTAACTCAGAAGCACCAAAGCAGGTATAGTGAGGAGTGTCAGACTCTGCATTGTGAACAGCGTCAAATGCCACACTGACACTTGGCAAGTTTAGAGCCAAACACTGTGTAACACTAACTCCATTACTTCTATAGTCTTTGCAGGATGTCCAACTGATAGCTGATACATTGATGATAGTTAATATATAAATATTAGGTTAATATACTGCGCAACAAAAAATAACTTTTCGTCTGCTACTGTGCAAAAAACCTTTTGTCCTATACTAAATCAAGTGTGCATATTCCACATCAAAGCTGAGAATTGTTGTAACACATCAGGAAAGTTTATGTTTAACCCCTTCACTGCTGGATGATTTTTCCTTTTTGTTATTTGCTCCGCTTCTTCAGAGAGCCGAACTTTCTTATTTTTCATCAATCTTGCCATATAAGGGGTTATTGTTTGCGGGATGAGTTGTACTTTTAAATAAAACCATAAGTTCTACTATGTAGTGTACTGGAAAATAGCAAAAAAATTCCAAGTGTGGAAAAATTGCAAAAAAAATGCAATTGCACGATTATTTTTGGGGTATTTTATTCACCATGTTCACTATATGGTAAAATTGATGTGTCAGTGTGATGCATGAGGTTGATACAAGTTCGTTGACACCAAACATGTATATGTTTACTGTTATCTAAGATGTTAATAAAATCAGATGTTTGTCCAAAAAAAGTGGCACACTTTTTGCGCCATTTTCTGAAACCCGTAGCGTTCTCATTTTTCAGGATCTGGGGCTCAGTGATGGCTTATCTTTTGCATGTTGAGCTGACATTTTTAATGTTCCCCTTTTTGCACAGATGCTACGTTTTGATCGCCTGTTATTGCATTTTGCGCAAAATTTGTCGAGACTACAAAATGTAATTTTGGTATTTGGAATTTTTTGTGCCGCTACATCACTTACCGATCAGGTTAATGGATTTTCTAGTTTGATAGATCGGGCATTTCTGAACACGGCAATACCAAATGTGTGTGTGTGTATATATATATGTATATATATATATATTAACCCTTTAATTTGCAATGTAGCGAATGGGGGGGTGATTTGAACTTTTAGTTGTTTTCAATTTTTTAAAACTTTTTTTCAACTTTTTTTTTATTTCATTTTACTAGTCCCCCTAAAGGACTATAAGGATCAGCAGTCTGATCGCTTGTTCCTTTCTGAAGATTACAGCTGCACAGCTGAGATCTGCATAAAGGTTGCTTTACTCTCACACAGGGCAGTCTGCCGGGTGTAAGAAGAAGTGACTCATGATACATAGTGACTACATCCTAACTCATCACATGACTCTGTGCTACCATGGCAACCATCGGCATGTAATTTCCGATGGCGCGGGGTAAGTGAATGCTTACTGCGGCTGGGATGTACACTGTGACATTTTGACAGCGCGGTGTAAGGGGTTAACAGGCACGAGTGGAATGCGGATCCACTCATGCCTGATAGCCACACATATCAGCTGTTCAAATCAGCTGACGTGCGTGACTCATACCGGCTGCTCGTGGCAGCCGGCAGTGAGTATACCGACATATGGCAGGGCGTACCCAATACGTCCAATGTTGGTAAGAGGTTAAGTTTACACAAATGTATGAAGTAATTTGAAAGCGTTGAATACATTTGAACAGAACGAGTTACAATAACCTGATCTACATCAAAGTTTTCGTAGTAAATAGTTTATGAAACTGTCATGGAATAACAATATTACAAGAAGTTCCATAATGCTGTTTTAAAATCTTACTTGAACAAGGCCCACAGTACTGTCAGAAGTGCTTCAGGCAGTTGCTTTTGCATTTGGGAGTGGGTCATATTATTCTATTGCAAAAACCAGCAGTAGTCCCCCATTAGCCCAGTGTAAAACATAGTGCAACAAATATGAGGTGCTCAGCTTTTATCTGGATCTCCAATTTGACAGTCAAAGTAATACTTGTCAGCAAGACGCACTTGTTTTGTGAAATTCTTGCACTGATGATGAGTAGCGTATTTGCCACATATGTAACAGAAATTGTTCGGATTGTTAACACATTTGCATCTATCCATCTTAACCCCTTAGTCACGAGGCAAAATTTTTAAAGTCAGACATAAGTCACTTTATGATGTAATAACTCTTGAATGCTGCATCACATACCAGTGATTCTGAGACCATTTTTTCGTGATACATTGTACTTGATGTTAATGCTAGATTTAAGTAGATATGTTTTGTATTTAATTTTCAAAAATATTAGAAATTAGAAAAATATTTTTTAAAATTTGCAATTTTCAACTTTTCAATGGTTATCACTTTAATGCAGATAGGCACACCACACAAAATAGTTAATAAATTACATTCCCCCCATACTCAATTACCCATCTAGATGAGGTAGTCACTATTTACAGCAGTATCTAAGGGGTTATTTTCCACGGTCAGTGACAACACCCATTGTGGCTGATGCAGCATTGTGTCAGCTATAGTGCAGAGAATTAGAAACCAGGCACTCTCAAATGGTGATACAAATGAAGAATTTATTCCATAAGTCTTAAAGCAACATGTGATGTTTCGGTCAGGTGGCCTTCATCAGACAACTTGTTATTAAGACTGTCAGGGTAGTGGTAAAGACAGTGGTATCCACCACTATGCTGCATAGTGGTGGATACCACTGCCTTTACCACTACCCTGACAGTCTTAATAAAAAGTTTTCTCTTTCTCTCGCACCCATTCAAGTGTATGGGGCGAGAGAAAAATCACACTGCACTCGCGGTACACCGGTGTACCACAAGTGCAGTGCGAGAATGGCAATAGACAGCTACGGAGGAGCGAGGGAGATAAATCCCTCCCTCTCCTCCGTGCTGGCCCGCCCCTCCTTAGAGGCGGTCCGCCCCCCGCAGCTGAGGTCCGCTCGCATGGTCAGACCTCAGTTGCAGGGACACTCGCATGACACTCGACTCTGCTGTACTGCCAGCGTGAGCCGAGTGTCATGCGAGGGGATTGCAGTAATCCCCGTGTGACCCCGGCCTAACAGATCTGATCTCTTTTACAAACTCTGTCCAGTTTGCCTTAAGGTACGGCCACACATAACGAGATCGCTAGTGAGATCGTTGCTAAGTCACGGTTTCTGTGACGCAGTAGCGATCCCGTTAGCGATCTCGTTATGTGTGACATCTACCAGCGATCAGGCCCCTGCTATGAGATCGCTAGTCGTTGCAGAATGGTTCAGGCCATTTTCTTCAAAGGCCATGTCCTGCTGGGCAGGACACATCGCTGTGTTTGACACTGTGTGACAGGGTCACAGTGACTGCTGAGATCGTTATACAGGTCGCTACTGCAACCTGTATTGTTCCTGCATCGCTGGTAAGATCTGACTGTGTGACATCTCACCAGCAACCTCCCAGCGACTTACTAGCGATCCCTATCAGGTCGCATCGTTTTCGGGATCGCTGGTAAGTCGTTGTGTGTGACTGGGCCTTAATAAACTTACTGCTGACATCAGCCAATAGACCTGTTTGAGCGAGTCCGGACAGGTCCAGGCATGTCCGCAGGAATATTTACAATATAATTTAATACATTAATATTATAATGAGTGAATATAGGGGTTGCATGCATAACTTAAAATCTAGATGTGCTATGCAAATTCAGAGTTCATACTTGGAATCAGCGCATTCAACTTAGTATAAATCACATTTCTTTAGGCCCTGTCAGACACAGAGATAAATCTGCGGCAGATCTGTGGTTGCAGTGAAATTGTGGACAATCAGTGCCAGGTTTGTGGCTGTGTACAAATGGAACAATATGTCCATGATTTCACTGCAACCACAGATCTGCCAAAGATTTATCTCTGTGTGTAACGGGGCCTTTTCTCTCAGTAGCAAAATCATTGTTGCGCAGTGGGTGATTCATTGTTCCAATAAAATGTTCTAATAGAAGAACCCTCAAAAGTAAGAGGTAATTATTTTTTTAGGGAATTTTCCTGAAATAGATCGGCTTTATAACTCTTCGGGGGTTGCTTGCTGGCGGATTGTTGAACATTGGAATTATATCTCTCAGGAATATATGGATGCTCCCATATACACATCACGCAATATCAAGTGTATCTCATCTACCTAGTCTCTGAACAATGAAATAATCCCAGGCATCTTTTTGGTTTTATATATATATATTTTTTTTTAATTTTCATAAGCATTAAAAGGAAGGAACATTGATTGTCATTTACAGAAAACATTCAAATCATGTGTGCTTCATAATGAATGCTAACAGTTCAGAAAACTAATAATTTACATGACAAGAGACAAAATTTATTACATTCTAAATTAACCATGGTTCGCTTTGTTTTAAAATAGACGCTCCATGAAAAAAATAAAAAGGCTAGGACGAAAATTAAGCAAAAGGAAAGAAAGAGGACCCTGCAACTTGAATTTACTCATAGCAGACTTAAGATAGTAACAAAAGGGTAAATGAAACATTTGATACATCACATAACTGTGCTGTAAGCCTCACAGGCAGGTAGAAAGGAACGCACTATTTTACATTGAGATTCTAGAAAAAAATCGCTTTCACTGTACAGAGCATACATACAGAAGTCATCTTTTATGAGATTAGAGTGGTTTTCTATACAAGATTTCAGGAATCTGGAGATTGTATATATACATCTGCAATCCTGAGATGCCAGAGTTGTGGTTGACGGTAAATTCGTTCTTCACGAGTTAAGAGAATGAGGTTCATCCTGAACATTTCAATTACGCTCAGAATTTTAGTGAGAGCTTAATGACAACTGTAAGATCTGTTATTAGGAGACATGGATATTAGTGACGTCTTTCATCTATCCATAATAGCTCGTAACCAAACATGTGATGCTTTCCATCACAAATTAATGAACCATAAAACTATATAAATATCTCACTAAGCTACATTGCGAGTCCAATAAGTTATTGTTTGTAACATTCAAAGGTGCAGACTCTGAAAAACAGAATTATAATATAATTTAGAAAAAAACAAACACAAATTTTGCTGTATAAGACAGGTCATAATTTAGTATCAGGAAGTCAGTAAACTAAATGAAAGTAGAAAAAAGTAAAATTTAAATTGGGCCTTACTTCTAGAAGACTTAAAGGGAATCTGTCACCAGGCTTTTGCTATCTGATCTGAGAGCAGCATAATGTAGGAAAAGAGATCCTGAATCCAATAATGTATCACTTAGATTACTGGGTGCAGCAGTTCTGACATAATCAGAGCTTTTAGTCTAGTATCCATTGAGTTTTTGATGCTGCAGAATTTCTGAACCATCTCTGTACCTAAAGGCCACTTTACACGCAACGACATCGCTAACGAGATGTCGTTGGGGTCACGGAATTCGTGACGCACATCCGGCATCATTAGTGACGTTGTTGCATGTGAAACACAGGAACGACCATTAACGATCAAAACTACTCACCATATTGTTGATCGTTACCACGTGGCTCTAATCTCAAATATTGTTGCTGCTGCAGGTACAATGTTGTTCATCGTTCCTGCGGCAGCACACATCGCTATGTGTGACACCGCAGGAACGAGGAACAAAATCGTACCTGTGGCCACCGCCATTGAGGAAGAAAGGAGGTGGGCGGGATGTTACGGCCGCTCATCTCTGCCCCTGCGCTTCTATTGGGCGGCCACTTAGTGACGCCGCAGTGACGCTGCACAAACCGCCCCCTTAGAAAGGAGGCGGTTCGCCGGCCACAGCGACATTGCTAAGCAGGTAAGTACGGGTGTTAGCGATGTTGTGCGCCACGGGCAGCGATTTGCCCGTGACGCACAACCGACGGGGGGCGGGTGCTTTCACCAATGACATCGTTAGCAATGTCACTGTGTGTAAAGTGGCTTTTAGTTTACTTGCGTTATTGTAGATATATTTTTGTGTGCATTTTTGATGCTGCGTTCTTTTTGCTTTTTTTGTCTCTGGTGTATCATCCTTTAAATAAGGCTGTATGTAATAAAGTCTATGGGAAAATTTCACACATTAGGCTCTCTATGTACAATGTCTGTAGACAGTGAGCTGCTAATCACAGCAGTGAGTTTGCCAGACTACCTGACCTCTAGTTGACCTAGTCTGGCAATGATAATCATCTGAAGTTAAAACAAGCATAGTAAGTAAACAACAGCACAAAGTATCATAAGAGATACATCACTGAAATCTCTGGGTTAACCCCTGCAGCATGCTGTCTTCAGATTAGATAGCAAAAAAAAGATATTGACATTGTAAAAATATAATGTTTGGAAATGTTTAATAGTGTCTTTATGTCAGTTATCATTAGAAAACAGGAAATAGTTAATCTCCTTTCAATAGTGATATATGTTAAATAAGTGCAATTATGTTAAAACATTAATTTATCATATGTGAGAAACTTTAAAATAATTTATAATATAGCAAAAAATGAAATTAATTTTCCACATTTTTAGCTCTTTGACACATTATTTTCTACTGACTATAATCGTATTTTAATCACCTAAGGCCTCCTTCACATGTCTGTATTTCTGGTACATGTGGCATCCATTTTTTTTCACAGAAATGACAAGTACACATTATAAACTATGGACCTGGTCATATGTTTATTTCTTCACACAGACCATGTAACTGTACAAACCACATGAAGACGTTCATTTTTTACCAGAAGCATGGATGACAAAGGCCAATACAAGTCTATGGGTCTGTGAAAAATACGTACAACCATCCATGTGCTGTACGTATTTAACATTGAAAGTATAGGGGAAGCTTTGTAATATCTTTTACTTTAGCCATACTGGAAAAAACAAGGATGGCACACTGATGGAGAACACTGACGACACGGTACCGTTTTTTCATGTATGTGTTTTATACAGACATTTGAAGGGGGCCTAGGGCAGATCAAGACAATGGTTCCTTTTAATGTCCCAACACATTTAAATGTAATTTATTAAAATAATAAAGACATTTTTTTTATTTGGCTTATGGAGAATTTTCCCACTTTACGTATTGGGTTTCCTAGACATTGTCTATGGCTGGCTGTTACAACTGTGTGGAATAAAAGGTTCAGGAAAATTCTTCTCCTCACCTTTAAATGTTGTATAAACTTTGTAATATATATATATATATATATATATATATATATATATATATATATATATATATATATATATATGTGTGTATATATGAGGAACCATGTAGAATAAAAGGTCAGCAGCACACCGAACCTCCAATAAAAAACTTTCCTTTTTATTAAATTAAGCGGTGCATGTTAAAAAGGCAGTGAAGGAACTGGGTGCAGGATCCCTGGCGGACGACGGCCGTTTCGCGTTAAACACGCTTCCACGAGTCCATTTTTTCTACATGGTTCCTCATACCTACAGCTATCATGCTTCATCAGCGAGCACCCAGAACCGGAGCCTTGCTAAGGAAATACTTCTTCTAATCCGCTCTTCCCCAGGATTGTGGACAGGTTGTATAGTGGTCGGTGCAGAACCACACTTATTTTTTGCATATATATATATATATATATATATATATATATCAGAGCATTTCAGACATTCAGTGTCTAAATTTGAGTGTTGATTACGGTGAAAAATGGATCCTGTTAGTAGTATAACATTTACTATAATAAGATTGTTATTTATCTGTTATATTAGCTAAAATAAGGAATTTTGTTATTGGACTATTTGATTATTTGTTTTGTATCTGGTGCCGAGACTTCAATTATATTAGGCTCTGACCACATTGCCATCATAGACTGTGTTTTTACAAAATCCATTAAGGATACAATGGATACATTTCAATTAATATGATTTTTTATCAGTTTAGTTCAGCCATCACAACCATGTTAGGATTTGCTTTTTACCCTCATATATATATGATAGGTTCACCAAAAAACTTTTTTATTTTTTAATAATTTTTTACTGAACAAAAAAACGTAAAAGACCTAGTGTGAAGTAAAGATTCATTTGAAGAAAGTTACTTTTCCTTTATCTGATGTGTTGATGGAAATCATTCCCTGGGAAAGCACGTTCGGCTCTATGTTTCTGTAGGATGCAATTAAGGCACTACAGATTTTGACCTATACCTAATGTCCTGCCCAACGTACAATAGTATAAGATGATTATGACGATTTTCAGTTCTCTGGCTTTTTTTATATGCTTAATTATGATCTTAGAAAAAACGTACCTTACAAATATTTTTCCCGTATGTTTATCTCAGTACGTTTTTCAAGATTATTTAGATTTAAATACTAATATGACATTGATCACTTTTAGAAAGATGAAAAATATAAGTAATATTCAAGTTTTTATTTACTTTTTTTATAAACATTAATTTAATTGCTATTTTATATAGTGTGGTAAAAAGAGTGATAACATGCAATAACATTTTGTCCTGTATAATAAAGGTGTTTGCCATAGATATGTGAAGAATAGTGATATTGTAAAAAAACACAACTTCGAAGACTGATAAAATGGTGACAAATTTGTACTTTGTTAGTATGATTATGGGAATTGTATTAATTTTTTTAGGGGGCTCATACACTCTAGTTTATTCCAACTTCATACAATCCTGAGTCACATATAACAGTAATGTGGCCCCCATAGAGCCATGCTATAACTGTAGGCATCAATTACAGATGTGCCATGATCCCTTGGATGCTGTATTATGTCATATAAAGACACAACAGCCCATGAAGTGAGACTATGAAGCCAAAGGGACTATGTGCCTCGGTCACTTGTAGTACACAGGTTGGTCATGTACGAGGCCACAATAATAAGTCTTAGCCATTAAAATGGCAGTAGATTCTATTTTTGCCCTTAATACGCTCTTTTACAAACATCAACACCAACATCATCATTGCAATCTATTGATGATTAATTTTGCTAAAGACCTCATATGAGTCCAGCCAAGTTAACAAGCCAACAATAATAACTCCTTCAGGAATAAGTGCAACTCACGTCATTATTTCATGCTTGTGAATATATTTCTACTCTGATAAAGAATGGCTCTATTTGTAAAAGAATACAATGTTACATATCTAATCCTAGTTTACTTACCAACATTGCTGTTGGCAAAATTAGGTCATTCAAGTTCCATTTATGAATGGCCCGACCTTGGAATGCCCCTAAACCTTAATGGCTCTAAATTTACTGGGATAGCTTCCGAAGAGTCAGGACAATCTCGACAAATTTGGGACTGATGTCAACTATCTAAGCTTTGTACTTAAAGTACTTCTCACCAGGTTTTTGCCACCTAATCTAAGAGCAGCATGTTGAAGAGACAGAGACCCTGATTCCCGATGTGTCACTTAAAGCCCCTTTACACACTGAAACTTTCTAGCGATCCCGCCAGCGATCCCAACCTGGCCGGGATCGCTACAAAGTCTCTGGTGAGCTGTCAAACAGGCAAACCTGGCCAACAACGCAACAGCGATCCGGACCTGCAGAACGACCTAGCTAGTCATTGGGGACGTAGTAAAGCAGCTTTTTGAAAGGGAAGTCGCTAACGAAGTCGCTGTAAAGTCCCCTTTACACACTAAAACTTTGCTGCACAGCAGGAAACAAAGGACCAAAGAATGGTCCTGAACGATTTGTAGCGATCACAACTTCACAGCAGGGGCCAGGTCGCTGATGTGTTTCACACACTGCAATGTCGCTGGGGAGGTCGCTATTACGTCACAAAACCGGTGACGTTACAGTGATGTCGTTTGTGATGTTGCAGTGTGTAAAGCCACCTTTACTGGGCTGCTTGCTGTAGTTTTGATAAAATCACTGTGTAATCAATAGGAGATTAGAATTAGAGAACTAGTAAACCAACTACGATTGTCATTTAGCCCCCTCTATTTATGAACTTTGTATAACATCAACCCACCACTTGGCACCATGTACACAGAAAGCTGTCAATCAGTAATGTGTGTGGGGGATGGTTATACAGAACTCAGAATTCAGAGAACAGGTAGATGTGTAGCAGGTAAACTATGTATTTTATCAGACCTACATTCAAACAGACGAGTAGGTGACACACTGGCATCAGGCTCGAATCAGGGTGTCTGACCCTATTTAATGATCATCTCAGTTGAGGTAGCAAAGACCTGGTAGCAGACTCCTCCTAAATAAATTGATTTTTAAATAAAGTATAAATTAATTAGGGTGATTTTAAGACAGGTTATCATTAACATTTTGCTCCATAAGGTTATAATATGTGTAAGTGGGCAAGAACAAAAATCATATTACAATTAATATGAAGTATGGCACAAGTGTTGCCACAAGCGTGTTTCAATGTAGTCATAAACCAATGGTGTAAAAGGCTAAATCTATATGGACAGAGTCATTGTGAGAACAGCACAACATAAATCAATTAGCATTCTACAGCCACTACTATTAATACCAATAACGAATATAATTTTCAATGTTACTAGGATGTTGCTTCATATACTTAAAGTAACTGAGCAGATAGGCTAATATCCAGAATAGCGGCTTCAGTCCTGCCTAATGTCATAGTCTTCAGAAAATACAAAACTGTGATATCTTTTCCAATTTGTCTTTTGATCCTCTATGGGGTTTAGTCTCGCATAGCCTTTTGAGTTGTGATGTTGCTATTAGTGTCTCCTGTATATTCCTTCATACAGTCTCATACATGATCATAATGAGCTGCACAAGCAAAACCAAAAGAAGCGAGAAATAGGTTCACTATATATATATATATATATATATATCTTACACCTTCATTAAAATTGTGAGGTCAGATTAAAAAATTAAGAAAATCAATCCGCAAATGGGATCTTAGCAATATGGAAGAAAAAAATGATGGAACCAGACAGAACGTTAAGAATTATTCTTATAAATTACATAAAGTATTGGGATGGCCAGCCAAAAAGAGCTTTGTACAAAAAAATTACAGGACTTTTCTGTTTTTGAAAATCTCTTTTTGCTACATGAGTCCTCTAAAAATAAGTATCCTGCAGGAGATCCACGCGATCAACGCTAATCTACAGGGAAACCTGGCAGCAAGTGTTCTACTTCACGGCTGGACCACCACAGGAAAAATGACACGTTACATGGTGCAATTCAGGCTGGCTATGTAACTGATAACTGGGCTGGGTCCTCCAACATGAGGTACCCTTTATAATCACTCTTTTGTTCCCATGTCGTATTCCATTTAACAACATAAATTTGATCAAACCTGATCAGAATCATAAACCTAGAATGAATTTGGGGTGTAAAATGTTGCAGTTTTTATCCATCCTGCTTAAACCTGCTGCACATATTAAATATTATGTAGTCATTGTAGAATAATCCATGTACATTCAGCTAAACTACATTACAAAATTATGTAAGAAGGACTAAATTATATAAGCAGGACTAAATTATATGAGCAGGACTAAATTATATGAGCTGGACCAAATAATATGAGCAAGACTAAATTGTATAAGCAGGACTAAATTATTTGAGCAGGACTATATTTTATGAGCAGGACTAAATTATGTGAGCAGCACTAAATTATATAAGCTGAACTAAATTATATAAGCAGGACTAAATTATATGGGCAGGACTAAATTGTATGAGCAGGGCTAAATTATATGAGCAGGACTAAATTATATGAGCAGGACTAAATTATATGAGCAGGACTAAATTATATGAGCAGGACTAAACTGTATGAACAGGGCTAAATTATATGAGCAGAACTAAATTGTATGAGCAGGAATAAATCATGTGAGCAAGACCAAATTATTTGAGCAGGACTAAATTATATGAGCAGGACTAAATTGTATGAGCAGGACTAAATTATATGAGCAGAACTAAATTGTATGAGCAGGACTAAATTATGTGAGCTGGACCAAATTATTTGAGCAGGACTAAATTATATGAGCAGGACTAAATTGTATGAGCAGGACTAAATTATGTGAGTAGGACCAAATTATTTGAGCAGGATTAAATTATATGAGCAGGACTAAATTGTATGAGCAGGACTAATATGAGCAGGACCAAATTATTTGAGCAGGATTAAATTATATGAGCAGGACTAAATTATATAAGCAAGACTATATTATATGAGCAGGACTAAATTATTTGAGCAGGACTAAATTGTATGAGCAGGACCATATTATATGAGAAGGACTAAATTATTTGAGCAGGACTAAATTATATGAGCAGGACTAAATTATATGAGCAGGACTAAATTCTATGAGCTGGATTAAACTGTGTCTCTCTTTGCAATGAACAGGTCATGCCCATGATGATTCCAAATGTTATTGCTGTAGTTTAATCTCTTTGGTGCTAGAGGCAAAGATCCTATGGACCTGTTCAGTAATGGTGATCACACGGGAGATGAGTACAATATTACAAAAGCCCAGAGTTCTCCAGTCCTGATGGCAAATATTGAACAGTAAGACAAGACATCATTGGACAAAGGGCAGAGGATTTAATTACAGGAAATCATTGAAAATATATTAGTTTAAGAGAGTTAAAGCAAGACTAGGTTTTCTGAAATTCAAAATGTTACTTTATACATATTAAGTTCCATAGTAAAATAGAAAGCATCTCATAGGTTGCAAATGTGCTGACACTTTATTATGGTGTAGATCTGGGCTACTGTTTCCCAGAATCTGGTCCTGGCGGACAATAAACATAAATACGTTTGGATAACCTTGATTAAATGTCCTTTATGCTACAATACAAAAATATTTACTCACAAAACATTTGCTATTAGGCTGTACATCATCAACATGTTTGCATTTTAAGGAATTTAACTTACAAGTTGGACAAGTTCCAGTGTGTAAAAGTCTATAAAATTTGTGCTTTCATTAAATACAGAAGCTGTATTATTAGAACGATACATAAGAAATAAAACTTCAGGTTACTATTTAGTATTATTTGAGGATCATGGCTTGCACTTATGGAGTGTTACAAGTAGAATATACTATCACTTTGTGACCAGTTGGCCTCCAGAGGTGCCACAAATGGGACCAGTACAATTCGTAGGTTGGCCCCCATCATGAAGTGCTGGGGTATCCTTGTGATAAACTGTCCTTTTATAAGAAACTGGGCCAGAATTAAACTTTTCTTTACACTTTCAGTAATGTAATTTTCTGTCTTTGTCTAAATAAAGTGCAAACTATGATACCGCCAATATATGTGAACCCAGCCTCAAATAGTGGACATGTTTAGGAATAAATGAATGGAAACAGCTCGGAACAACAATTCTACAGTCGGGAGGTGAACATTGTTTTATTGCATATGTGTCACTGGCAGCGATCTCGGTACCATATGAGTGAAAATCTATATATAAATGACTATAGGGCAATTTTATTTTAAAAGGGTTGCCTGATGCCAAAATATGTTCTGTGGGGGAAAAAATAACAAGTTGCTTCTATGCTCTAATTGTAAAAGGTTATGGATCTCCTGAATTCAGACTGGTTATGTAGTCCCAAAAATGTGTGGGTTTTTATGTAAGCTGGGATGTTATAATACAATTTTTTGTGGCAGAATCTCCCTTCCCTATCCTGTGGGTCAGTGAAATATATTAAGGGACTGGCTGTCTGGTTCGGTTCACTGGCTAAGCCAGTCTCCTTCATTATCACTGCTGATTTGAAGGTAGACAAGAAGAATGGCTTGGCTCATGACCTAAGAAGGACAGTCAGCCCATTTATATACTGTAAGTGCCACCCACATAAGGCTATAACTAGTGATGAATGAACACTACAATGTTCTGGTGCTCAGTACTCATCACGAGCAGTTAATGCTCGGATGGGCACGACTCGAGTACCCGAGTATAATGGAAGTCAAAAGGGAACTTGAGCATTTTTCCTGGAAGTTTTCCAGAAAAATGCTTGAGCTCCCCATTAACGTCCATTTTACTTGTGTACTCGAGTCATGCTCATCCAACTGCTTGTTATGAGTACCGACCACCCGAACATGGTAGTTCTTGCTCATCCCTAGCTTTGACAATTCTTCACAGCTTGCGGGAGAAATTTATAAAGTCCAGGTACAATTGACAGCTAATGAAATTTGCCGATCTGGGAAATTTTCAAATTAGAGAATACTAGTAGGGTGCTTTATTTTATACCATAGAACATGATTTTTAGCATCAAACAACCCTAGTAAGAGGTCCAAGAAATAATAGTAAAATAAAAAGGGCAGATCTAGTGTTCTTACCCCCTGAGAAATATTATATTAATGTATACACATTTTTCCCATGATGTTGCTTGATGGAACACATATTACGTAAAGGCCAACCATACAGACAAACATTTGCCTGCCTCTGTGCTACCAAAAATCAATGCTTAGGACCCATCTTTTGTAAGTGGGAAATGGGAACTAAGAGGTAAGAAGACTACACATGCGTCTTTTGTATGATTTAAATCCCATTACTATATACAATTTAATCATAGATAACTTTGTCTTGTATAAGTCCTCTTAAAACAAAAGGTGACTCCTCACTGCTCCCCACACTGCCCCCTACAGTAATGGAAGGGAAGCGTCTTATCTTGCCTCATGGATGGTAAACTACTCCCTGTAAAATTGAGTTACATACATGAGTTTATCCTTTTTAAAGTATTCTAGCCATACATTTCTACGTTTACTTTGGTTGATCACTTTATACAAAGGTGTCAAGTTCAGAGAAAAAAATGGCTGCCCTATGGATGGAGCTTGCTCCGGAAATCATCCTAGTTGTTTCCAGTTTCTGCCCCTAAACAATGACATACAAAAGTATAGGACTTAATCAGAAATGTTGCAGGAGGATATCTAAAAGTCATGACAAAACTAAGGTCATATGAAGGTAAATTTCCCTACACAGTCAATGTTGAGACTTTTATAGCACACAAAAACAATGCACTGGTCTATTACGGCGCTTAATATTAAACTACTAGTTATTATATTCTCCGAAAAATAAAAATTATTTCAAATATTGATTGGTTTAGAACAAGAATACATTGAATTGCATTTTATTCCCCAAAGAGGCTGACAATATAATCCCCTTGCTTCTGATTTGCTAAGCTCAAAGTCTAATCAAGACAGATACAAGTGATTTTTATGAGCTGGGTTTTACGGCAGACCAGCCTTTAAGGTATAGTCTGCTCTCTGTAGTCTCCCATCTGTCCTTGCCTGCTTTATAATCCTGTTGAAGGTTGCTACTTCAGACAGGAGAATATAAACAGATAGTAAAGTGGAGAAGAGAGGAAATTAATTCTACTGAGGCCCAAAATATGCTTATGAGTCTGACCTTAATGTGGGTTTTCTGAAACAAAGGAGCTATTTTGTTAATCATTCATTTAATTCAAAAATAAAAAGCGGCAGATATTCTTTACACAAAATTACAAAAGACAGCATACATATCCACAATTTTAACAAGTTGGTACTGTGCATTTACAATTATTGCTGCTGTGTTTTAACCATCTTAAAGCACAATTACGAGCCATTGAATTCAAACAGTGCAAACTATGTATATATGACACCAAGCTCTCTCCATCAGTTTGTGTGTGCCTGGTACATTCCCCAAGTGCATGCATCGAGTGTGATGTGTATGTAGTCATAATGGGGCAATGGGATTTTAGGAGCCTTAGTAATAGGGTAACCCTAAATAAAAATGAAAATATTGATCATCTTCTGTGTAGTGATGCAAAATCAGCTTTATAGGTCATGGCACAAGAACACTTTCATACCGGTGAACTATTCCATCAACCAATCATTATTGGTGCAATGTCAGTTGGAGAAGTGCTAAGATTGATTTATGATCAGAATAAGGAACAAGAATAGTGTATGAGCCAATACTTCATTACTATGTCTGGGACACAAGTGGACCTACTAATATCTTGGTCCCGTGTGGCGGAAACGGTTGCACCCGTGGTATGACCACCCTTGTTTCTAATGTTCACTGCTATATAAAGTGCCCATGTGCCATCATTCTACAAATAAGGCTCCTTAGAAGTGACTTCTATATAAATCCATGTTCTTTTTTATTGTTATGGCTGGTGAGGCCCAAGTAACTAAATTGAATTAATAATTTGGATGGATATATGATTTCTCAGGTTTGGAAAAAATAAAGATCAATTGCTGTGGCGTACAAGGTTAAATTATTTCACAGTTAATTTGAGTAGTATGTCAATGTACTTCAGATTTATTTAGCTAATCACAGCTTGGTATGCATAAGTAGATGATTTGGCATAGAAACTGTATTATTTTGCTAATTAGTTAGAGTTTTAATCATTTCTTATCTACTATTGTGTGATGAATGCATTTAATGGTTCTAGTAAGTATGGATTATTTTTTGGATTTAGCTAAAAGGGCATGTATCAAAGACAAAATGTCAGCTGGTTTAGAATTTACTTTGCAGCAGGAAACACATACTAATGTTATACTAGAGTGTGTGTGTGTGTGTGTATATATATATATATATATATTTTTTTTTTTTTATATATATATACCCTCTGGTATATATATATTTATATGTATATATAAATATATACATGCACATTTATATTTATCTTGTGAAGAATATTGGTTTGATGTTCTTCCTAGACTATTTATGACGTTCTCTTAATCTTATAACTTGGCTGTATTCACATCTACAGTAGAGACACCTAGCCTTTTTGCAGAGTCCAGTAAAATTACAGGAATAAATCACAAGATTCTTCTCAATTTTTGGGGGGGTAGAATGTTAGACATCATAACAAGCTCCATTGATCCATTGAAAGTTCATGGGGTTCATCGGGCACTATCCCTCTTTTATCAGATCCGTAAATTTTTTATGACTGAGCAGAAGAAAGGAATTGCTGAACACATACCTAGATAGTAATATGATCATATGGCTCTAAGTACGTATACCATGCATGCAGGCCACCAATGAAAGACCAAGGGCGTATACATAAAGTATGTTCAGTGCTAAAGGTTTTAGCACCATATATGTCCTATCAAGTTGGATACATTTATGACTAATTATATGTAACTTAACTTAAAATACAAATGTTTGAGCAACCCTTGGGGCATATTTATAGAGAAGGTCCTCATAGCCACACTGATGGCACATTTCTTACTTTGGTTCCATGGAGGTGGCAACATGGTCCTCTCATGCTGGACATGTATGACCACGTGTGGTTTAATCCAGCATTTTGAATGGATAAACAAAGGCGACTGTTTGTCATATAATATAATTCAATATATATATTTTTAAGAAACTTTCAAAAATGGTAAGCATTTTTAGGGTGCCACGTAGTGCAAGGAAAATTCAATATTGCTTTAAGAAATGCTAAGAAGGTCTCCCATCAGAGTTTTTAAAAATATTAAGGACTTGGCTTTTGAAATCCTTTGACCATGATGTTATTTATTAGTTAATATCTATTCCTGATTTTTTTTCCAGTTTTTGTTTAATAAGCCATGGTCATTTAAAGGAAAGTTGCATATGTCCTTAAATTTTCTTCACATTGTTTTACAATAAACATCCCTGAGTGGTCAGCAGTGCAACTTCTGCATTATGCAGTGATTGTCATCATGAAGAATAAATGTTACCAAGATTAAGGAAGGTAAATGACAATTCCTTCATCTTTCATAACATGCAACCCTTTAGCCATAATCTTATTTAATGTGCCATAAAGATTTTAAAATGTTTACTTGTCATTTTATCAAGTATCATTTGTGCTTTTGTCAAAAAAAGTGCTTTTCTTTAGCTATCTTTGTAGCTATGCTTCTTAAAATAGGATCAACTAATTAATGTAAAAACATATGGAAAAAAACCCATTTTTTTGGATATCGTCCTTTATTTAAATTTAATACATCACATGTTTAGTAAATTTGATTATATATGTTTCTTATGCTGTTTTTACTGTGAGAATTTTGAATATGAAACACAATTTGTTTTTATTCATTATATTGCGGAGACCAAGATTGTGGTAGTTTCTCAAAAGGCTAATTATGACATACTACATCATTAAAGCCTCAAAAAAAATCTTAAAGTCTATCTTAAAGTATAGATGACTGTGAAGTGTTTAATTGAGCGCTGTTCTATTGCCCTGGTGTTCTAGCAATCTGCAAAGTAATCTACCATTGACAGACAATATGACCCTCGGAAGTCATTCTTGAAACAAAAGGCTCACAGAAGTGACATTTACTCTAAATAGGATTAGGCCCTTGTTGTACATGAAGACATGGTAGACATCTGTCTATAGAATGCCTGGCTATGTCATTTATTTCCATGGAATTATCAAACTAGATAGCCATTAGACATTAGATGAAAAACTTTTGTCAGATTAAAGACAGGTCAAGAAGTGGCTTGTTAGCTCACCCAGGGTAATGAAGTGTATTCATATAGTAGATGTCTTTGTATAGAGTTGGCTGATATATTCCCAATTTTGATTAAAGTAACGGAAATGTAATTTTTATAATTTTTCACTTCACACATAATTTAATAATATATTTCAATGCCATTTTTAAATTATCTTATTGGTAAGTTTGGATGTAGAACAGTATACATTGGCAAATAATACAGACGTTAGAGATGTGTTTCTCAACATCAGTCCTCAAGACCCACCAACAGATTATGTCTTCAGGTCTTCCTCAATATTATACGGGGAATAATTCCATCACCTGTGCAACATTAAAGAAATCCTGTAAACCTGATTGAGGAAAACCTGAAAACATGATCTGTTGGTGGGTCTGTAGGAGTGGAGTTGAGAAACATTGCTTTAGAGGGTCAATCCTGGGTCAATTTGGCAATTAGAAATTTCACGTCATTTACCTACCTGTCCTCTGGGATATGTTAAGCTCTGTCCTATAGTTAACCCTAGAATGCGCAACCATAGAAATCTACAATAGAAAACTAGTAACCTAGCAGGCCTGCGAGGCCCCAGGTATGCGTTCTAGGGATAAAGTTGTACTTTGCCATCTGTGAAATATAACCAAATATTGTTGTGTGGAGATTGGGAAGGCAGTTTTAGCTTCATCATTGGCTGTTTTTGTACTTATCTAATGGCAAATTGGATTCAGTAGTCAAATTATAAAAAAATCTAAGGTATATGTTTAATAATGAAGACTTTAACCATTTCTAATGTTTAGGTTTCACCATGTTCTGGCTGGTGAGGCCACAAAAGACAAAATGTGAAATCCTCATTTAAAAGATTTTTCTATCTGTTGATTTGTTACATTAAGTTACCATATTGTGGATTGCTCACGAGAAAGTCTGGAAAAAAAAGTGTAGAACAGGTGATCTTCCTATTTGTGTGGTTATACAGGGTATCATAGTATTTAGAAATGCTCTATATAATTTTCCTTAGCTTTTATATATTTTCTTTTTATTTTCATGAAATGTCACTAGGATGGTAGTGGTATGTAGGTTACAAGCTGACTGAGTATTAGGTGGTATGTATGATACAAGATGACTGAATGTTAGGTAGTATGTAGGGTACAAGATGACTGCGTATTAGGTGGTATGTAGGGTACAAGATGACTGCGTATTAGGTGGTATGTAGGGTACAAGATGACTGAGTATTAGGTGGTATGTAGGGTACAAGATGACTGCGTATTAGGTGGTATGTAGGGTACAAGATGACTGAGTATTAGGTGGTATGTAGGGTACAAAATGATTGAGTATTAGGTGGTATGTAGGGTACAAAATGACTGAGTATTAGGTGGTATGTAGGGTACAAGATGACTGAGTAGTAGCTGGTATGTAGGGTACAAGATGACTGAGTATTAGGTGGTATGTAGGGTACAAAATGATTGAGTATTAGGTGGTATGTAGGGTACAAGATGACTGAGTATTAGGTGGTATGTAGGGTACAAGATGACTGAGTATTAGGTGGTATGTAGGGTACAAAATGACTGAGTATTAGGTATTGTTAGATGACCTTAGTAAAGCTGCACAGGTAACTTGTATATTTATTGCTATAGGTTGCTACAGATTATTAGACAAGATACAGGACTGTGTAGCTGACACTTGTGTCATACTGCTTATTTTATGTTACATAATTCAAAGACAGCAGGAAGAAATGAAGTGTAAGGGGACATGTCACTTGTTTAAGGGCCACCAAAATAACTACCCTGCTGGATGGTGTAGTAAAATACAAGTTTAGACATTACTAGCAAGAAATTAATACTCCAATGCTATGAAAATTAGGCTTTTGTTCTCCATAAATGTGGATATAAATTTCAAAGAATGATGCAATTGCAAAATTGAGCATTAATTCTCTGCATTATTCCCTGTCTAGGATCACCAGCATGGGTTTGTTGATGTCTATTGAGCGCTTCATAAAACAGAGGCATGACAGACTAAAAAGATGTCAGCCGAGCTCATGGGGGTAAGACTAGGTGAGGAGTACGGAAGAGAATCGGTGCATTACCCAGGAATCATCCCAACCTCATGGACTTTTATTTATAAATTCAATGTTGCTTTTCTCATTAATGGGATATTTATATGTACTATCAAGGTATATGTAGACTTGCCCGTTAATGTCACTTATTTGGTGACTCTAAAGCTCCTGCCATGTTCCTTTTGAAATGAAGATATGGATCAAGGGTCGGTCATGTCACTTACTCATAAGATGTTGCCATCACAAATACTTAAAGAGATATTCTCATCTCCAAGATCCTATCCCAATATGTAGTAAGTGTAATAATAACAATAATATTTGAAAATACCTCCAATTAGAAATGTAGTATAGTTTTCCTGATTAGCTGTCAGTCACCTCATGTGCAGGGCATTAACTATCACTGTATGTGTGGTCGTAACCATGGATGCCTAAGCTGCAATGCCCAACACATGAGGTAAGAGACATGGCTATATCTGGTTCTTTACAGTTAGAGCAGTCAGACTGTGGAATGCCCTACCACAAGAGGTAGTAATGGCAGATACTATAACAGCTTTTAAAAAAGGGCTGGATGATTTCCTCAGTACACACAACATTGTTGGTTATAAATGACTTAGGGACAAAATGTAGAATTGGTGGAGGAAGGTTGAACTACTAGATGGACCTAGGTCTTTTTTCAACCTAAGTAACTATGTAACTAATATCAGGAGAACTATACTATATTTCTAAGTGGTGGTATGTGCTAATTTTATATTATTATTATTATTGTTATTATTATTAAAGCCACCACATATTGGGATAGGTTATTGGAGATGGGAATACCCCTTTAAGTAGTGAAAACACCAATGCAATTTTGCTGGTTTTTCACAAATTGATAACTTGTTTCCAACACCTGTATGGTCCGAGCTTACCTATATTAAATCTGGCACAAACATCTCCAGTTTTAAGGGTTTGAGCTATTAATGTATTTATTGTGTTTTTATGTGTTTAAAAACAGCTGTATATCTGAAGTACAAAGGTACATACTATGAAGAAGTCAGTAGAAATATACAGTATATTATCCTTAAAACTATATCTTGTTCTTTTATCATTTACAAGAGCCTGTACCGCCTTTGTACTTCATCAGTTGGAGAAGGATACTGGTTTCTGGATGGGAGAGTTGCGTCATTTTCAACCATTACACACCTGGCATGCTTTTTACTGTACATAACCCAATGTGACATTTTTACCATTTGGTAGGTATACAATACATTGGCAATTTTTGTTCAAACAATGGCTTCTTTGATTGAAACTTGATTGCCCAAACATAAATTAAATACATAAATTCAAGGGGGAAAACACAACATCATCAAAGAAAGACATAAAGAAAACTTGCAGAGTGGGAGTGTAAGTACAGGAATACACCACAGCAAAGGTGCAGTTATCGGTGAGTATATATATATATATATATATATATATATATATATATATATATATATATACATATACACCATTACCATCTACACATGCATCTAAAACATAGAAAAAAGTCAAATTCACTTAAATTAGAGATGAAACAGTAATCCAGAAAGAAGAGTAATACTGTAGAAGTATATGCTCATAATGATATCTACAATAAAATTCTATAAATTGTCGTCTCTCAAATTATATATATAAAAAAAAGTAAATACACCCAGTGTTCTATATATATTAAGATAAATGCTTCGGCTACCAGAGGACTTTGCAATACCTTTTATTTTCTGCAGCGGCCTCTGGCAACAAAAGTGTTAAAACGGTCAGTTCCAAAGGAAAACCAAACAGTTAATTAGAAGAAGAGAAAGAGAGCCCCACGCAGAGGTGCATATTTACATTCTTCAAACTGTAGCGGTGAAAAATAATTCTAATAAGTGCAGGACATTCCTAGTGCTGCTGTAGTGATGTTTGTTTTTCGTTTCTTTTGTGGTTTTCATCAGTCCTTTTGAGCACATTTCTTTTGTCTTAGTAGTGATGCATTCCATAGCTAAGTGAAAAATCCCACTGTCTTCACTTGCAGCCAGTGCTTGAGTCAGGATTAAATAGCTCCTTGTACAATGGAGGGAATAGAGTATTCACTATCTCTGGGTGAGATTGCTTAAATACCTGCAGCTTCTCTCCATGTAAGTTGCAAAGTGCAGTTATGTTTGGTATCTTGGCTATTAACTGTGAAGAAATGAAAAAGGTAGTTAATATAGCAATCAATCCACACTGTATCGTGATGCGTGAAACTGTCTCATTGCCCACCTGACGGTCTACGGTCTCTATTACAATTTTCTATATCAACACAAGAGGACTTTTGCATGTTTTGGATCGGCTGCAAAACTTTTTAGGTAAAGCTGACCTGAAGTGCACATTCTTAAGGAGTAATGCAAGAAAATTCAATGGTATCCAGCTCACCTGTTCCTCCAAGTGCACGGCATCTGTCCAAGGCAATCCAAGATAAAGAACTTTGTTCCAGCACATAAGGAGTATGAACTTCTTTTTATTGGAAACATATAGTAAAAAACACACACGGATGGTAGGTGAAAAAACAACAAACACCGGTTTATGTGTTTCGAGGCTGACGCCTCTTAATCATAACCAACCGGTGTTTCTGGGGCCAGTTTGCTGTTTTTTTACCTACCATCCGTGTGTGTTTTTTACTATATTTCTCCAATAAAAAGAAGTTCATACTCCTTATGTGTTGGAACAAAGTTCTTTATCTTATTCTTAAGGAGTAGAAGGTCTTCTGCCAAATCCCTTAGGCCCCCTTTACACGTCCATGTAAAAAAGCGATGTTTTGCAGTGTAATGCATATATGTGTCAGTGTGTGTGTTCCATGTGCTGTTCATATGACATCAGGATAGTACACGGATAGCATGAACTTGTATACTTACTTATCCCGGGCGCTGCTGTCACACTTGCCTTTAGGTATGCGGTCAATGCAGTGCCTATTCATGAGCATAATGAGCGGGCCCAGAAATAAGTGATACAGCAGTGCCGGAGACAGGTAAGTATACATTTTTTTTTTAAGTGACGTGTTTTCTTTGGTACATGTCGCACTGATGTCACATACACCACATCAGTGTGTGGTCCTTGTGACACCTGTGCTGCCGGCAGAAAACGGACATGTAGCCATCTGGAGCACACAGACACATGTGTGCTCCACACGGACACAAGGTCCGTGTAAAAACAAAGACATGTGCGCAAACCCATTGAATTTACGGTCTTCGTGTGATCGTGTCTCAGTGCAGAAAGGGACGTCACATGAACCGGAAATACGGACATGTGAAGGGGCCTTAGGTAGTGTCTTTTCTCCTGCATACACAAAGGATTGAACAGATCCCCAGTCTTTTTCTCCATCACATCTATTTGGGTACACTAGGGAGGGTTACATATGTAATGGCTCTCTAAGTGCGCTTAGGTATATGTAAATATTAAATATATGAATTTGTAATTGAATTAAGTCTACAATTGAAAATGAATACCTCTGTGGTAGAAAAATAATATATAACTATACTGTATATATACACATTTATATATTATATAGTTATATATATATATATATATATATATATATATATATATATATATATATATATATATATATATATATATGCACTTATTGGTTACAGAATCATGATAGCATTAAGTAGCTGAAAGAAAAGAAGAGAAGTAGTATAAAGTGAGATAAATTATGAAAAATGAAGAAAAACGGGGAGAGTGAGTAGCCATATAGTCACATAGATACAGTGGGTAATATAACTATTTGATTCATTGCTGATTGCAAGTTTTCCCACCTACAAACAATAGAGAGGTCTCTAATTCTTATCATAGGTACATTTCAACTGTGACAGACAAAATAAAAAAAAAATCCAGGAAATCACATTGTGTGATTTTTAAATAATTAATTTACATTTTATTGCATGAAATAAGTATTTGATACAATAGAAAAAGAGAACTTAACATTTGATGTAGAAGCCTGTGTTTGCAATTACAGAGGTCAGACTTTTTCTGTAGCTCTTGACCAAGTTTGCACACACTGCAGCAATGATTTTGATCTACTCCTCCATACAGATTTTCTCCAGATCTTTCAGGTTTTGGGGCTGTCGCTAGGCAATATTGAGTTTCAGCTCCCTGCTAAGATTTTCTATTGGGTCCAGGTCTGGAGACTGGCTAGGTTATTTTAGGACCTTGAAATGCTTCTTACGGAGCCACTCCTTAGTTGACCTGGCTGTGTGTTTCAGGTCCTTGTCATGCTGGAAGACCCAGCCATGACCCATCTTTGATGCTCTTACTGAGGTAAGGAGGTTGTTAGCCAAATTCTCTTGATACATGACCCCATCTGTTCTCCCTTTAATATGGTGCAATTGTCCTGTTCCCTTTGCAGAGAAGCACCTCCAAAGTGTTATGTTTCTACCACCATGCTTCACGGTTGGGACAATATTGTTGTGGTTGTACTCATACTGCACTTCTTCCTCCAAACAGAGCGAGTGGAGTTGATACCAAAAAGTTCTATTTTGGTCTTATCTGGTCACATAACATTCTCCCATATCTCCTGTGGATTATCCAGATGGTCACTGATGAACTTGAAAAGGGCCTGGACATGTTCAGGTGTGAGCAGGGGGACCTTGTGAGCCCTAGAGGATTTTAATCCAATACGGCGTAGTGTATTACTAATAGTAATCTTTGAGATTGTGGTCCCAGCTCTCTTCAGGTCATTGACCTTGTCCTCCTGTGTAGTTCTGGGCTGATTCCTGACCCTTCTTAGAATCATTCTTACCCCACGAGGCGAGATGTTGCATGGAGCCCCAGACCGAGTAAGATTGACAGTCATCTTGTGTTTCTTCCATTTTCTAATAATTGGCCCAACAGTTGTTGCCTTCTCACCAAGCTGCTTGCTTATTGTCCTGTAGCCTATCACAGTATTGTGCAGGTCTATAATTTTGTCCCTGGTCTCCTTAGACAGCACTTTGGTCTTGGCCATAGTGGAGAGTTTGGAGTGTGATTGACTGATTGAGTGTGTAGAAAGGTGTCTTTTATACAGGTAACAAGTTCAAACAGGTGCAATTAATACAGATAATAAGTGCAGAGTAGGAGGGCTTCTTAAAGAAAAAAATAACAGGCCTGTGAGAGCCAGAATTCTTGCTGGAAGGTAGGTGACTTATTTCATGCAATAAAATGCAAATTATTTAAAAATAATACAATGTGATTTTCTTAAATTTTTGGGGGAGATGCTATCTTTCACAAGTAACATGTACCTACAATAAAAATTACAGACCTCACCATTTTTTGTAGGTGGGAAAACTTGCAAAATTGGCAGTGTATCAAATACTTATTTTCCACACTGTATACACTGTATATGTATATATAGAACATGCAGACACAAATAGTGCATGGCAAATTATCACATATTAAATATTGTGAACCTGCAGACAAATAAAATTATTTTATATGTAGTATATATAAATCTGTAGTGGAATATAATAGTAAATGTCCACATTTTTATTGGAATTGCCAAAGTACTGTAAGTATCAAAGCATGAATCTGTTAAAAGATAAGTGATAGGTGCTTAGTGTTCAGAAGTAATGCTTTAAGTAAAGCTGTCATGTAAAAGGAAGCAAAGTTATACATGCTCCTAGTGAATTTTCTGAAGAGGCCACTCACACTGCAATCCCCCCTGTCTTTCATATCTAATACGGGAGATTCCAGAGATGCTGAGATAAGAAGAGGCTGCTCACACTGCTGTCCACCCTGTCTTTCATATCTAATACGGAGGACTCCAGAGGTGCTGAGGTAAGAAGAGGCTGCTTATACTGCTGTCCATCCTGTCTTTCATATCTAATAGTGAAGATTCCAGAGATGCTGAGATAAGAAGAGGCTGCTCACACTGCTGTCCACCCTATATTATCCCAATCTTCTACTGGAGATACCATGTCTTTCTGATCTAATACTGGAAATACCAATGGAGCTAAGATAAGAAGAGGCCTCTTATGCTGTTGTCCACCATGTCTTTCTGATCTAATAATGGAGACACTAGGGGTGTTCAGGGAAAAAGAGTCGTCTCACACTGAAGATATGTTTTGCTAAGTTTTCTTTTTCTATTTTTGCATTAGGTCTAAAGATTCATGGTACCAATAAAAATTTGTTGTAATGATGATTCAGTTATTCAATTATTAGATATTGTTTCTGTAAAATAAAAAATACATAAAAAGTAATAACAAGAAAATAGAATATTAAGACCCTAAATCATAGAAAAGTATGTCTTCTTGTCAATGCACATACAGTATATAAAGTATAAAGCACATCATGTGAAATGTAGTGCCCCACTAACCCCTGTAAAAAAATGTTTAGTTAAACATGTATGGCTCTGATGCCTTTTAACACTGTTATGTGCTATCACACAGCCTACAGTCTCTCGAACAATATTTTCTAGACACTTGTCATGTGTTATTTAAGTTCAGGATGTCACTGCTGTATTTCTACATGAAAATGCACTTCTTATGACTAGCACATACCTTTGCCAATGTCTCATCATCTAAGTGGTTCTTCTGAATCACATGCTGAAGTGCAAAATATATTCTCTCTTGAAGCTTTTGAACTTTCCTCGGTTCTAGAAGCCATGGCCGTTCTAAACAGTTAAAAAAGAGATATATGCAATTGATTTCTAAGGTCAGTTACCTGCATAGTCTTAAAAAGATGTTTACCGAAAGCAACATTTGTCCTTTCCATTAACCTAGCACTATGTTCACGTTCATCACTGTATAGTGGAAATAAAATAAACATCTACAATGTACTGCTAGGGAGTGAACAAAATGCATGTCTTCTTCCATCATAGTATTGACAACGATATGACTTATTTCTTAACTCGTTTATGTGGCAGTATACAATTATAGAAAATCTGTCACCAGGTTTATGCTACCTAATCAGAGAGCAGCATGAGGTAGGGGCAGAGATCCTGATTCCAGAGATGTGTCACTTACTAGTTTTGACAAAATTAACGTCTTATCTGCTGCAGATCTAAGGGGTACTTTGCAAGCTGCGACATCGCTATTGCGATATCGTCGGGGTCAAATCGAAAGTGACGCACATCCGGCGCCGGTAACGACGTCGCAACGTGTAAAGCCTAGATGCGCCGATAAACGACGCAAAAGCGTCGAAAATCGGTGATTTGTGTAGCGTCGGTCATTTTTATAATGTCGCACCAATAGGAGATACGAGTTCCTCGCTCCTGCGGCAGCACACATCGCTGTGTGTGAAGCCGCAGGAGCGAGGAACATCTCCTTACCTGCCTCCACCGCCAATGCGGAAGGAAGGAGGAGGGCGGGATGTTTATGTCCTGCTCATCTCCGCCCCTCCGCTTCTATTGGCCGCCTGCCATTTGACGTCGCTGTGACGGCGCACAACCCGCCACCTTTGGAAGGAGGTGGGTTGCCAGCCAGAGCGACGTCGCAGGGCAGGTATGTGCATGTGAAGCTGCTGTAGCGATAATGTTCGCTATGGCAGCTATCACAAGATATCGCATGTGCGACGGGGGCGGGTACTATCGCGCTCGGCATCGCTAGTACCCCTAACACTTCAGCTCTGTATAACCTCGCACATCACAGACAACTTTGTGTGTACACTGTGCATAGGCAGAAAGCTGCTAATGAGTTGTGTGGACAAGGTTATACAGAGCTCATGAACATGGAGGCAGCAAGTTTACTAGTTCTCTAGTGATAATTTCCTGCTAATAAAACAGTAATTTTATCAAAACTCCAGCAAGTAGTCCATTAAGTGACATATTACTGGAATCAGAGTCTCTGTTTCTACATGATACTGGTCTCAGGATAATAACAGAATGGAGAAAAGGGATAACCGCACTGCCGTGGAGATAATCAGGGGATGAATCCAAGGGTTAATCTTCGTGATTTTTATTTTTCTATGCATTTCAGAGTCTTGACTGAATCCTTCATCAGGAATCAAAAAATACTGATTTTGATTCCTGATGAAGGAGTCAGTCAAGACTCTAAAACGTGTAGAAAAATACAAATCACGAAGATTAACCCTTGAATTCATCTCCAGATTATCTCCATAGCAACGCGGTTAACCATTTTCTCCCTTCTATTATCCTGTATCTGCTGGGTGTCCGGCAGCCTATGTGGTTCATGTTATACTCTAACGGCAGTTTTGACCCTCACAACTCCCCGAGGTGTTGCTAAGCCCTTTTTATCTCATGCTATAGGGATAAGACATCATTTGCGCCTTTTGTCTCCTCCAGAATTTGTTCTACAGATTAATGAAGAGGCATGCACCGTCCAATCCAGATTCATGAAGAGTTGTGCACCGCCCACTGCAGATTCATGAAGAGGCATGTATCGCCCACTCCAGATTCATGAAGAGGCATGCACCGTCTAATCCAGATTCATGAAGAGGTGTGCAGTGCCCACTCCAGATTCATTAAGAGGTGTGCACTGCCCACTCCAGATTCATGAAGAGGTGTGCACTGCCCACTCCAGATTCATGAAGAGGTGTGCACTGTCTAATCCAGATTCATGAAGAGGCATGCAAGGTCTAATCCAGATTCATGAGGAGGCATTTACCGCCCACTCCAGATTCATGAAGAGGTGTGCAGTGCCCACTCCAGATTCATGAAGAGGTGTGCAGTGCCCACTCCAGATTCATGAAGAGGTGTGCAATGCCCACTCCAAATTCATGAAGAGGCATGCACTGTCTAATCCAGATTCATGAAGAGGCATGTATTCCCCACTCCAGATTCATGAAGGGGCATTCACCGTCTAATCCAGATTCATGAATAAGCATGCACCGTCTAATCCAGATTCATGAAGAGGTGTGCACTGCCCACTCCAGATTCATGAAGAGGTGTGCAATGCCCACTCCAGATTCATGAAGAGGCATGCACGGTCTAATCCAGATTCATGAGGAGGCATGTATCGCCCACTCCAGATTCATGAAGAGGCGCGCACCGTCTAATCCAGATTCATGAAGAGGCATGCACCGTCTAATCCAGATTCATGAAGAGGTGTGCACTGCCCACTCCAGATTCATGAAGAAGCATGCACCAGCACATGAATCGGGAGCATCTGACTCAAGCACGCCCCCTTGTCAACAACAGCATGAGCAATGCTGGTCTTGATGAATTACAAGGCCAATTGTAATTGTATTTATGCAGTTTAAGGAATGACACACTTGCCTAATTTTTAGCATTGAGTTCCCAGTACACAAGCAAGTGTCTCATTATTATATTCTATAGATATATACATATTATCCCTACCTGCTTTGGATGTGACCTTAAGAGACTCAGTAGTTTATTGCACATCCATCATACAAAAAGATAAAATCCATACACTTTACACCATTATGCTCTGTATTTTCTTATACATTATATATCAATTGTCTCCAAGAAAATGTGACTTTCAGCTGTCAGATCATAAAAGTGAAAACCGACAGCAGAGAGGAAGATAAAACAATCCCAAAGACTCCTTTTAATGTTTTAAACTAGTGGAACATGTCGTATCCTACTCGATCAATTTGAGCTTTCCTTGTATTATTGTTGATTCATTCTATCTATTAATGTAAAAAAAAATTGTCACTCACTCCACTAATAATATATAAAACATACATATCATGTAAAATCATACATTTTACTCGTACATTTTGCTCAGAAACGCAGTACAGTCTATATACCCTCCCGGTGCTACTTAAAGGGGATTTCCAGACTCAACATACATTTCAGCATTCACTTTATGTGACTGCAGATTGTTGAATCCTAACAATGTGCAATATGCCCACTCTCTGAATTCCCTTCCGCTGCCTCTTTGATCAAGCAGTCACGTCAAAGTAAGTAGGCAATTTGCTGTCATGTGCTGAATGTGGAGACATGAAGGTCAGTGGGTGCTCTTGTCCGCTGGCCTGTCTTTAGAAAGGCTGCACAGACCGGTACTCATCCCAATAAATGCCTGTACTCCTTCCCGTCGACAGAACACTACTCAGACAACGCAGGGTGAGGATACCATACTCTGGTAACACCATATTAAGTCACCAACAGGCAAAAGCATATAGTACGTTCCCAACAAGGACACAAGATGGTGCAAGTGACAGAGTTTCATCCTTCTACTGGCTCATCTGGGATTAGAACCTCAGGGCATCCAAAGCCACTACCCCAGCCAGCAGCACCCTACTTCTTGTGACCATCCACTAGAAGGTAGCGGCCAGGTTAGGAAGCTGACCAAGCGCAGCAAGGTATCTGAGCAGGTGATCAGATTGCTTTGACCTGTGTTCTCCAAATGAATTTGTAGTCTCACTGTTGGGCAGTGGAGCAGTTCTATAATCCACCAGCTGGAACCATGGACCCTAGGCTGAAGTCCCGTAGAATCACACCGATAACAGGAGCACGCCCCTTTTTTATATCTCTCAGATCCCATTTCAGGGCATTGTGCACCACAGGATTAGTGGGAGATGGCTATTCCCTTATTGGTCACTAGCTCAAGCCGACTGCATAATTCTCCTCTGAATGATGCAGTCTTAAGCTGGTGTCACACACAGCGACAACGACGTCGCTGCTACGTCACCATTTTCTGTGACGTTGCAGCGACGTCCCGTCGCTGTCGCTGTGTGTGACATCCAGCAACGACCTGGCCCCTGCTGTGAGGTTGCCGGTCGTTGCTGAATGTCCAGCTTCATTTTTTGGTCGTCACTCTCCCGCTGTGACACACACATCGCTGTGTGTGACAGCGAGAGAGCGACGAAATGAAGCGAGCAGAGAGCAGGAGCCGGCGTCTGGCAGCTGCGGTAAGCTGTAACCAGCGTAAACATCGGGTAACCAAGGGAAGACCTTTCCCTGGTTACCCGATATTTACCTTCGTTACCAGCCTCCGCCCTTGCTGCCAGCGCCGGCTCCTGCTCTGTGCACATATAGCTGCAGTACACATCGGGTAATTAACCCGATGTATACTGTAGCAAGGAGAGCAAGGAGCCAGCGCTAAGCAGTGTGCGGGGCTCCCTGCTCTCTGCACTGTGACATGTAGCTGCAGTACACATCGGGTTAATTAACCCGATGTGTACTGTACCTAGGAGAGCAAGGGGCCAGCGCTAAGCGCGGCTCCCTGCTCTCTGCACATGTAGCACAGTGTCGTTATGATCGCTGCTGCGTCGCTGTGTTTGACAGCTAAGCAGCGATCATAACAGCGACTTACAAGGTCGCTGTTACGTCACAGAAAATGGTGACGTAACAGCGACGTCGTTGTTGCTGTCGCTTAGTGTGAACCCAGCTTAAGAAACCGCAAGGGACTGATGCAATTCACAATCAGCAGGCATTCCACAAATCAGCAGACCAAAGGGGTCACGGGACAGTCTCACATGAAACAATGACTCATGTACCTTGGCTTGCAGAACAAAGGAATGGTACAGCTGGCATAATTAGGAATAGTTCACAAGTGGGCAGATGCTGAGTTGTCATATCAACTAACTTCATTCGCTTTCAATAGAGCATTATTGCAGACACAAGCTCACTAGTTTCTCATCTGCTACTTTCAATAGAGCATAGTTGCTGTCACATGCCAACTAGTCTTTCATCTGCTTCTCTCAATAGAGCATAGTTACTATCACATGCCGACTAGTCTTTCATCTGCTTCTCTCAATAGAGCATAGTTACTATCACATGCCGACTAGTCTTTCATCTGCTTCTCTCAATAGAGCATAGTTACTATCACATGCCGACTAGTCTTTCATCTGCTTCTCTCAATAGAACTCTATGCTTCTTTCCATTTCCACATAGTTGCAGTCACAGGCTGACTCGATTGTCATAAGAATCTAGTTGGCAAGTTACTGCAGATATGATAACATAACCAAAGGCAATTGCCCTCAATGTTGCTCTAGCCAGTTGCCTACTATTCCACCTATTTTTTTTTTATCAACCCCTAAACTGTGGTCTTGATAAAATTAGAATATTTTCTGACCACAATTTTCCAAATGCTTGGATTTTAGAAATAAAGTTGAGGAACATAGGCATCAACATATGTCACCTGAAGACACAACCATGCAACAACCTAAAGTCTCTGCTTTCTTATAGAATAATACTTGTGATTTACATACTTTTTACATTTTTTTCTAGTAAGTTTATACATACATGATAAAGGATTAGGCTTAATTAAAACCAGGGCAATAGGCAAAATAAATGTATAGGAAAGACTGGATTAGTACTCTGACTTCACTTGGATTATAAATTCTGGTCTCTCAGAAGGAACATTTTTCAGTCAGCTAAATGAAAATGCACCGTGACAGTCTGTGGTTAAACAATTTAATCATAAGAATATCCCCAGAAGGATTCCCTTTCACTCCCTGTCTCTAATGCTTTCTAGTTAGCAACAAGGAAAGAGGATTTGATGTAAGAAGACTGGAGACTTAGAACAAATGTATTGACAAAAAGAAGGATGGTGTAACTCTGCAGAGAGAACAGCGCCTATTGTTCTAACAGTCTGGGATGCATTTACAGCACTCTTCTAGACATCCGAAAGACAAGACACTGAAATGGAGGTTATTTTGTGTTGTAGATAATTAAGAACAATGTACAAACAAGCATCAGAACATAATTTTCTGCTTTTAGTCAATATCTAAAAGCTGGAGCAGACTAAAGGTCCCTTTACACACTGCAACATCGCTAGCGATATCGCTGTAACGTCACCGGTTTTGTGACGTAATAGCGACCTCCCCAGCAACCTGGTCCCCGCTGTGAAGTCACTGATTGCTACAAATCTTTCAGGACCATTTTTTGGTTCTTTGTTTCCCGCTGCGCAGCATGCATCGGTGTGTTTGACACCGTAACAACGACATCATTAGCGACTTTAGAACCCAGCCCTTAGGCGTGCTATAGCGTTTCCTTTCCCTTGCTATGTGACACGTCCCCAACGACCACCGAGGTCGTTCTGCAGGTCCGTATCGCTGCTGCGTCGTTGGCCAGATCTGTCTGTTTGACAGCTCATCAGCGACTTTCCAGCGATCCCGGCCAAGTCGGGATCGCTGGTGGGATCGCTAGAAAGTCTCAGTATGTAAAGGGGCCTTAAGGAGGTTAAAGGAAACCTGTCACCAAGTTTACGGTATCCCATCTCAGATTAGGATTGTCTAGGGGCATAGACCATGATTCCAGCAATGTATCACTTACTTTACTGGGTACTAAAGTTTTGATTAAATTTTTCTATCTGCTGCAGATCTGCCAGTTCTCTGAATGCCGAGCTCTTTATACCCCGCAAACTCCACTGATCGGCAGCTTTCTGCTGATATACAGTGTACACAGAAAGCTGCCAATCACTGGTGTGGGGTTATAAAGTGATCACTGCTAGATCTACAGCAGATAAAAAGTGATTTTATCAAAACTATGCACTAAGAATCCTAGTAAGTGACACATCACTGGAATCAGGCAGATTACCTTTAATCTGAAGGTCTGAGGAGGTGCACACAGACAGTCATATTTGTATGCACTAGGTGCTACTTTAGTACCAAAAATATTCATAATCAGATGCTGGTAAGCAGTCACAGATGTGACAAATATCAGAATGTGTATGTACTATTAATTCTCACAAGATGTGATCTTTATTCCTGATGTAACTGGCAGCTCCCCCACCTTATACACTGACACCAGAAGTAAAACTGCAAGTTTATCGTGAACGAGCATCCTTAAAAACGCTTGTTCAACGATTATCTTGCTTGTTAACAGTCTGCTGATCACCCGATGAATGAGTAAAACGCTTGTTCATTAGGTGAAATAATCTTTTTCGCAGCGTAAAAAATCATTTCCAGCAGTGGAGTGTTTACTTTGGTCATCTTGTATAGACAGGCATTTCAACAGCAGACGATTGGCAAAAGTTTCCCGATTGGTTTACCGACCCTATAACTTTTCATGCTGCTCCATGAACTTAAACAAGTGCTCACCCCAAATATTTCACCAACAGTGTGGAGCCTGCTGTCACTTGAATATTCGAGGCTTTATATGGTAGATCAAGGATCCTAAGATCCAGTCCTTCTATTTTATTCCACACAAGCAATTACATTCATGATGGATTACATTTTGTCCTTAGCAGTTAAAATGATAAATATCCAGTTCGGCCATTTCTGATATATCTTAGTGTTCTACATTGTTGTACATTCAAGGTGACGTCCATTATTGAAAGCTATTAGTGCCCAAAGGTATTGCCACCCACAAAACATGTATGTTCTTTAAATTTGTGCTGCTATACAATATAACATGAGAATGTGTTAATGTGTCATTCAAGCTTTATGAAAATCCAGCTGACTGTTACATTAAGGGTAAACTGATTAAATTTGCTGATGACACAAAGCTAGGAGGAATAGCTAATACTAGAGAAGAGAGAGAGAGAGAGAGGATTCAACAAGATCTAAACAAGCTGGAACAGCAACTAATAGAATGGTTTTTAACAGGGAGAAATCCAAAGTCATACATCTTGGCAAGAATAATGAAAAGAGCATATGCAGCATGGGAGGAATAGAGCTATCCAACAGCATGTGTGAAAAAGACTTATGGGTACTTTGCACACTACGACAACACAAGCCGATTGCTGCGATGCCGAGCGCGATAGTCCCCGTCCCCGTCGCAGCTGCGATATCGTGTGATAGCTGCCGTAGCGAACATTATCGCTACGGCAGCTTCACATGCACTTACCTGCCCTGCGATGTCGCTCTGGCCGGCAAACCGCCTCCTTCCTAAGGGGGCGGGTCGTGCGGCATCACAGCGATGTCACACGGCAGGCGGCCAATAGAAGCAGAGGGGCGGAGATGAGCGGGACGTAAACAACCCGCCCACCTCCTTCCTTTCTCATTGCAGCCGTGACGCAGGTAAGGTGATATTCCTCGCTCCTGCGGCTTCACACACAGCGATGTGTGCTGCCACAGGAATGAGGAGCAACATCGTAACATCGGTCCTTCCGAAATTATGGAAATGACCGACACTACACTGATGATACGATTTCGACGCTTTTGCGCTTGTTAATCGTATTAAAAATGATTTACACACTCCGATGTCGACAGCGATGCCGGATGTGCGTCACTTTCGATTTGACCCCACCGACATCGCACCTGCGATGTCGTAGTGTGCAAAGTACCCCTAAGGTATACTAATAGATCACAGACTGAACATGAGTCAACAGTGTGATGCAGCAGCAAAAAAGGCAAACACAGCCCTGTGATTTATTAACAGAAGCAAACAGTCTAGATCACGTGAGGTCATTATCCTCCTTTACTCCTCTTTGGTCAGACCTCATCTGGAATATTGTGTCCAGTTCTGGGCACCACATTTTAAAAAAGACATCAACAAACTGGAACAAGTTCAGAGAAGAGTGACCAGAATGGTGACTGGTTTGCACACCATGTCCTATGAGGAACGGTTAGGATTGTTTAGCTAACAAAAGAGAAGACTGAGAGGAGACTTAATAGCTGTCTACAAATATCTTAAAGGCTGTCACACTGTAGAGGTATCAGTTTTATTCTCATTTTCAGAAGGAAAGACTAGAAGCAATGGGATGAAACTGATGGGGAGGAGACACAGATTGGATATTAGAAAAAACCTTTTAACAGTGAGGGTGATGAATGAGTGGAACAGGCTGCCATGAGAGGTTGTGAGTTCTCCTTCAATGGAAGTCTTTAAAAAGCGGTTGAACGGACATCTGTCTGGGATGATTTATTGAATCCTGCTTTGAGCAGGGGGTTGGACTAGGTGACCCAGGAGGTCCATTCCAACTCTAATATTCTATGATTCTATGACTACACTGGTACAATCTGTAATGGTTACCATAACTGTATAAGTAAGTGAGATGTCTAAGAAATTGCAAAACTAGGAAACTTAATCGAGTTGTCTGATCACTTCATATAAAATAAAACAAACAAACAAATTCTCAGAATGATATAAAGTAAATAAAATAATATTTTACAGATCCCCATCAGTTCGGGTTCCACCACTTTATGGGTTCCTTAGTGGTCTCTGTATTTCCTACACATGTCAATCACTGACAGCAGCCACATGTCCCCCACCAGTCTCTACTTTCTGCTCCATTTGGATGGATATGTCAATGCAGCAGCCAATCACTGGTTCAAGTGGTTTCTGAATGAAGCAGGAAGCTCATACAAGGATGGGGCTTTAGCATGGGATTGCAAAGGTGAGCATAATTTATTTTTAGTTTTCACTATTCTGAGAGTTTTTAAAAATATATTATATGCTCATCATCACCAAACAAGATGACATCCTATGGTAAGAGCATAAATATCTATACATACAGTGTGTTCACCCATATCCTGTCCACAACCATTAACTTGAGAACGGCGGCAGCTATAGGCATAGAAGTGGTGTCTAGGTATAGTAAAGTAGCCATGCGCTATGCAATGAAACCACCTATGGTGTCACCTGGTGGAAAACAATGGAGTTAGAATTTTTACCTTGAAAATGGAATGAAAAAAAAGTAAATGAAAAAATTGTAGGGCATCATCAATTCAATATGAATCGACACCTTGCATACAGAAATGCTATGACATGAAACCCATGACCGCCCCAAAATATTGAATGCTGGTCACGCATATGACGCTCATTTAACTTTGATGCTCAAAGTGGCCACCATCAGCTGCAATGCACATCTGGACTCTGGACAGCATACTGTATCTTGCTGCATGTTGTGCAATATGGTAGATGACACATTTGCACAAGCTTCTGTAATACGTCGTTGTAGGTCCTGCAATGTTGGTGGAGGGGTCGCATAAACCTGCTGTTGGATGTGACCTCACAGAAAGAAGTCCAATGGGGTTAGGTCAGGTGAGCGTGGAGGTCACTCCACGCAGCCACCATACCCAATGACTTGTAGGAAGGTCTCCATGAGGTATCGCTTCACGTTCGCAGCCTTGTGAGTTTTACACGTTCTAATCATAGCATTTCTGTATGCAAGGTGTCAATTTGTATTGAATTGATGATGCCCTATAACTTTGTAATTCACTTTTTTTCTCTATCTCGTTCCGTTTTCGAGATAAAAATGCTAACTCCGTTGTTTTCAACCAGGTGGCGCAATAGGTGGTTTCATTGTGTAGCGCATTGCTACTTTACTATACCTAGACACCACTTCTATGCCTATAGTTGCCGCCGTTTTCAAGTTAATGGCAGTGGACAGGATATGGGTGGACACACTGTATATAGATACAGTATATACAGTATATTGTATGTATATACAGTCATAGCTGAAAATGTTGGCAGCCTTGAAATTGTTCCAGAAAATGAAGTATTTCTCCGAGAAAATGATTACAATTACACATGTTTTGTCATACATGTTTATCTCCTTTTTGTGTATTGGAACAACACAAAAACGGAGGAAAAAAGGGAAATTGCTTGTGAGGACTTGAGGACCAAAGTTGTTGAAAAATATCAACAATCTCACGGTTACAAGTCTATCTACAGAAATCTTGATGTTTTTTTTTTATGGTGTGCAGCATAATCAATCTCACTGGAGATGGAAAACAGAGAAAAATTGATGAAAGGTTGCAACACAGGATAGTTTAAATGATAAATATGCAGCTCCAATCAAGTTAAAAAGAAATTCAAGCTGTCCTGTAGGTTTAAGGTGCATCGGTGTCAGCGCGAACTATCTACCGACATTTGAATGAAATGAAACGCTATGGCAGGAGATCCAAAAGAACCCCTTTACCGACACAGAGACTAAACTGCAGTTTACCAAAGCATATGTGGGTAAGCCAAAATCCTTTTGGTAGAGCATCTTTTGGACTGATGAGACCAAGATAGAGCTTTACTGAAAACAGAATGAGGCCTACAAAGTAAAGAACACAGTGCTTACAGTCAAATATGGTGGAGTTTCAAAGATGCTGTGGGATTGTTTTGCTGCCTCTGTCACTGGGTGCCTTGACTGTGTGCAAGGCATCCTGAAATCTGAAGATTACCAAAGGATTTCTGGTCGCAAACTAGTACCAAGTGTCAGAAAACTGGGTTAGCATCATAGGTCATGGGTCTTCCAGAAAGACGATGACCCCAAACATACTCAAGAAGTACCCAGAAATGGATGGAAAGACAGTTCTGCAGTGGCTAGCAATGTGTCCAGATCTAAATCCCATTGAGCTCCTGTGGAGAGATCTTAAAATTGCTGTTGGGAGAAGGCGCCTTCAAATATGAGAGACCTGGAGCAGTCTGCAAATGAAGAGCGGTAAAAAAAATTCCAGTTGAGACATATAAGAAGGTTGAGGATGGTTATAGGAAGCGAATGATTGCAGTTATTTATTCCAAAGGGTGTGCAACCAAATATTAAGTTATTAATTTTGTCTGTCCCATTTTTGGAGGTTTGTGTAAAACTATGTCCAATTTGCCTTTGATTCTCTATTTTTTGCATTGTTCCAATAAACAAAAAGGAAATAAATATGTATATAACAAAACATGTGTAATTGCAATAATTTTCTGGGAGAAATACTTCATTTTCTGGCAAAATTTCAAGGGTGCAAACACTTTCGGCCATAACTGCATAGATATACTTGCCCTCATTGGTCTAGTGGTATGATTGTCGCTTTGGGTGCAAGAGGTCCTGGGTTTGTATCCCAGACAAAGATCATGGACTGTGACAGCCTGTTGGGCTGCGACCAGTAGTTTGTTCCAATGCTGGAAGATGCCTACATGTATAGATATACCGCACATCAAAAATTCAGTCCATGAAAGTGCTGTAGAACCTTAGGCGGGCTTTACACGCTGCGACATCGCTAGCAATTGCTGGCGATGTCGATTGCACCCGCCCCCGTCGTACGGCTGATATGTGTTGATCGCTGCCGTAGCGAATATCATCGCTACGGCAGCGTCACACGCACATACCTGCTCTGCTACGTTGCTGTGACCGGTGAACCACCTCCTTTCTTCAGCGTCACAGCGACGGCACAGCAGCGTCACTGAACTGCCGCCCAATAGAAAAGGAGGGGAGGAGATGAGTGGCCGGAATATGCCGCCCACCTCCTTCCTTCCTCCTTTTCTGGTGGATGCAGGTAAGGAGATGTTTGTCGTTCCAGCGGCGTCACACATAGCAAAGTGTGCTGCCGCAGGAACGACAAACAACATTGTACCTGCAGCAGCACCGATATTATGGAAATGAACGACGTGCCAACAAGCAACGATTTTGCACGTTTTTGCGCTTGTTGATTGTCGCTCATTTGTGTCACACGCTGCGATGTCGCTACCGGCGCCGGATGTGCGTCACTAACGACGTGACCCTGACGATATATCGGCAGCGATGTTGCAGCGTGTAAAGTACCCCTTAGAGCAGAGGATTCCACCTCAGGCTGGCTATATCTTTTTATTCGATTGTGTGTGCCTCACCAAACAAGCAAGGAGCATCATTTTGGTCAGTATTGCTATCCTTTAAAAATGAACCAGAAGGGAGTGGGTGGTTGTGTAACGAGATCATAGCTCTCCTGTCTTAGTATTACGGGGTTGATGGAGCATGAACCAACACCAGTATGTAAGAGGGTACCATCTTCCAGACACAATGTGAATAATTGCACTTATTTGTACAATCACAATCTGGGGTCCTCATGTATCACTTTCAAGTCCTTACCTAAATATTAGAATATGTTAATTTGTTGATGGGTTCTGTTCTTAAACCTAAAGGTCTCCACTGATGAGGTGTATGTTAGGTGTATTCTGGTAGAAGGAGGAAACCACAGCATACTTCTAATAGTGAATTAAGACTGGTCATGGACTCCTGGCAATACTATTGTGGTGCCCCTGAGGCTTCAGTCGCCACAGGGTACTGCACCTCGCTTAAGGTTCTGTATTCATCTTGGATGTGGAGGAGGTCATCCCCGGTAACACCACAACTAACACATAACACGGGGGTTCTATCACTGGGACCGGGCTAGGGTTGAAGCTGGGGTAGCCATCATGAGGTATGGGACCTCATGCCTACTAGTCAGGAACCCGGAAGGCAGGGCTTCTACAAGGAGAAGTTAGGAGCCATCAGACACACAATAGTCACTCAGCACCGGACAGTGTTCATGTGAGGTCGCACTTGGAAGAAACAGCAAACAATGAACAGTTCGGGGCCCGTGGTCTGGAGCTGGAGGCTCGAACCAGGTTCTTAGGAAAAGAAGGGGAATCCCAGGGTTCACGGGGAGTGCAGCAGGCACCCATGACCCGTTCCACAGCCCAGGAGCTGGGGTGGAGGGAGACCACAGAAAGGAGACTAACAGAGGGGACCGCCGGTCACGACCTCCGAGGTATCCGGGATCGACTGGAGCCCATCACAGCGGGGATCGGCACTTTCCCACGGCTGTAGGTGTGAGCAGTGAGTAAAGATACCTTGAACTGCACCGCTGGTGTCGACCCGTTATTACCAGTACCCACACCATCGCGCCTCAAGCGCTATCGGCGTTTGAGAGACTACTACCACCACCATCCTCCCTGGGGCACAGCTTTGCCTGTGGAGAGCTGAACCATCTGAGCTACGTTGTCATCCGCCCCAGCAGAGAAGCCCTGCAGCGGCGGCTAATATTGGCTGCACACCACAGGTGGCGTCACGAACAACAACCCCCATCATCCCCATCCCCAGCTATTTTATTGACACCCGGGGTCACGGAACCGAGCAAGGCCACCGTGGCGTCCCAGGAGAAGCACCACAGCCCAGCGACGAGTAATCTCCGACCCCGTGGGCGTGTCACTATAATATTTTATGAGAGCCTACAGTCTCAGTTTGCCTGAGTCCTCTGTAACTTCAGCCAGAAGGACCAAAAGGACCAAAGTCAACCTAAATATATGGTGCAGCCAATAGTTTTGGAACATGGCTAACGCATTGCTGACTTGGCTTGGTAGTAGGTAACGCCACTGAGATCCATAGAGGTGCACTCAGCATAAACTGTTTCAGGTGGAGTCTTGCAGTTTTTCAATCCTCACCTTTAGCAATGTGCATATGAAGGGAACAATAAAGCCGTTTACAGAGAGGATGCTTTATTCTGATCTTTATACTTTCCTATCAAGCCAAGACATTATTCGTCAGGTTATCACGTTCTTGTGAAGCTTAAGGCTGCTACTGAGAATTTGTCATACATACTTTGATTACGATATGAACAAGACATTTTCAGGTTAGGATCAGAATGAGTACCTGGTGATATCAGTACAGCCGCAGAAAACAAGGCAATTTCCTCCTCCGTCAGCTGAAGTGAACATAAACTCTTTGCAAAGTCAAATGCTTCATTCACTAAATCATCCGAACCTGCAGGCCAAGCAAAGCAGAGTGAGAACTGGATGCTAATCGCTGTGCAATTCTACTTGGAACGCAGCTTGTAGTCCTGCCAGGGAACAGGTGCTACTAGAAAATAGTATTATGGTTAGTTACAATTTCAGATTTTCAATCAACATCATGTGGAGAGATAGAATAAAAAGACTAGATCTAATTGTCTTTTAAAACAGAATTTATTTTATGTCTATATTATACTCTTTTAGCAGCGGTAATATTAACTCATGAACGCGCAGCTCTGTTGAGCAGTGCTTTGATTCCAGTGTAATTGGCTGAATAATTGAATTGATAATTAGTATGATAATAATGCATATCGGAACTGCAAAGGCTCCTCACAATTGCCTAGTGGAGGCCAAAAGTACATACACAGAATTGTACTGTAAAGTAAAGCTCTGAGGATGATATATAATAGCTTATTAAAAAAATTGTGCACAACTATGTATTAAAAACTATCAACTATAGTCTGTTATCTAAATGAATCACAGTTAAATGTTTCCGATCACCAAACAAATATAAATATTAGACAAAGATAACACACGTAAACACAAAATGCAGTTTATAAATGAAGGTCTTTATCATTAATGGAAAGAGAAATCCAAACCTGCAAGGCCCTCTGTGAAAAAGTAATTGTATCTCCCCCCTAAAACATACATTTATCACATCTATTGGAAGATGAGTTCAATTTCCATAGCCACACCCAGGCCTGATTACTGATTACAGGCCTGTTCTCAATCAAGAAATCACTTAAATAGGACCTGCCTGTCAAAGTGAAGTAGACCAAAAGAACCTCAAAAGCTAGACATCATGCCGTGATCCAAAATAATTCAGGAACATATGAGAAACAAAGTAATTGTGATCTATCAGTCTGGAAAAGGTTATAAAGCCATTTCTAAAGCTTTGCGACTCCAGCGAACCACAATGAGAGCCATTATCCACAAATGGTGAAAACATGGAACAGTGGTGAATCTTCCCAGGAGTGGCCGGAAAACCAAAATTATCCCAAGAGCGCAGTGACAACTCATCAAGGAAGTCACAACAGATCCCACATAAACACCCAAAGAACTGCAGGCCTCACTTGCCTCAGTTAAGGTCAATGTTCATGACTCCACCATAAGAAAGAGACTGGGCAAATATGGCCTGCATGGCAAAATTCCAAGACAAAAACCACAGCTGAGCAAAAAGAACCTAAAGGCTCATCTCAGTTTTGCCAAGAAACATCTTGATGATCTCAAAGACTTTTGGAAGAATACTCCGTGAACTGAGAAGACAAAAGTTGAACTTTTTGAAAGGTGTATGTACCATTACATCTGGCGTAGAAGTAACACAGTATTTCAGAAAAGTAACAGTATACCAACAATAAAATATGGTGGTGGTAATGTGATGGTCTGGGGCTGTTTAGCTGCTTCAGGACCTGGAAAACGTGCTGTGGTAATTGGAACCATGAATTCTGCTGTGTACCAAAAATCCTGAAGGAGAATGTCCGGCCATCTGTTTGTGACCTCAACTTGAAGCGCTCTTGGATTATGCAGCAGGACAATGATCCAGAGTCCACCTCTGAATGGCTTAAGAAAAACAAAATTAAGTCTTTAGAGTGGCCTAGTCACAGTCCTGACTTTAATCCTATTGAGATGCTGTAGCATGAGCTTAAAAGGTGATTCATGCTCGGAAACCCTCCAATGTGGCTGAATTACAACAATTCTGCAAAGGTGAGTGGCCAAAATTCCTGAAGACCATTGTAAAAGACTAAGGCCATGTGCCCATGGGACAACATACCCACGGACTTTGCTGCAGGTTTGTCCGCAGGTTAACCACAGCTGCTCCCCAGAATCTGCAGCTATTCTTTGCTGCAGAATTCGAGCATTTTTGTTGCGGTAAACCTGAGGTACGAGTGCGTATATGCCTGCGGAAATCCCGCCCTCTATCTCCATAGTGGAAAGGCGGGATATCCGCAGATATTTCCGCATGAATAATTGACATGCAGTTACGTGCAGCTGCGGGACACCCGCAGCATATTCCACAGCTGCACATACCGCATCATTGATACAGCACTCCCTAAATCCCATAGGATAACATGGGAAGTGTCTGTACTTGCATAAACCTGCGGATTTATCTGGAAAATCCAGATAAATCCGCAGGTTTTCAGCGGCAAAATCCACGGGTACGTTGTCTCGTGGGCACATAGCCTCATTGTTAGTTATTGCAAATAGTTGATTGCAGTTGTTGCTGCTAAAGGTGGCCCAACCAGTTATTAGGTTTAGGGAGCATTCACTTTTTTACATGGGGCCATATAGTTTTGGATTTCTTTTTCCCTTAATAATAAAGACCTTCGTTCACAAACTGCATTTTGTGTTTACTTGTGTTATTTTTGTCTAATATTTAAATTTGCTTGGTGACCTGAAATGTTTAGGTGTAACAAACATGCAAAAGAATAATAAATCAGGAAGGGGACAAACACTTTTTCATACCACTGTATATAGTATATAAAAAAATGAGTACACCGCTCACATTGTAAATATTTTATTATATCTTTTCATGGGACCACACAGAAGATATGACACTTTGATATAATGTAAAGTAGTCAGTGTACAACTTGTATAACAGTGTAAATTTAGTGTGTCCTCTAAATAAGTCAACACACAACCATTAATGTCTAAACCGCTGGCAACAAAAGTGTGTACACCCTTAAGTAAAAATGATCACAATGTGCCCAGTTAACCATTTTCTCTCCCCAGTGTCATGTGACTCATTAGTGTTTCAAGGTCTCAGTTGTGTTAAATTTGGTGTTATCTCTCACACACTCTCTCATACTGGTCACTGAATGTTCAACATGGCACCTCATGGCAAAGAACTCTCTGAGGATCTGAAAAAAAGATTAAGATGCACTAGGCTATAACAAGATTGCCAACACCCTGAAACTGAGCTGCAGCATTGTGACCAAGACCATACAGTGGTTAACAAGACAGGTTAAACTCAGAATAGTCCTCGCCATTGTCGACTGAAGAAATTGAGTGGACGTGCTCAGAGTTATATGCAGAGGTTGTTTATTCAAAGTAGATGTATGATTGCTGTCAGCAGTGCTGCAGAGGTTAAAGGGGTGGGGGGCAGCATGTCAGTACTGAGACCATATGCCACACACTGCATCAAATTGCTCCCATGAAAAAATATAATAAAATATTTACAAAAATGTGAGGGGTGTATTCATTTTTATAATGTAATTTATACAGAATGACATATAAGTTTAATATGATTCCCAAATTCTATCGGTTTAATATAGATAGACCATATTATTCTAGTATAGATTGTTTCTATGAGGCACTACGCTGCTGATTTGTTCCCGTAAGTGACCCTCACAATTTTATTGCAAGTTCAATGTCAGGAGGGTGATATGGCTCAGTGTCCAATCACAAGGGCTAATCAACAGACCAATCAAATGAGGGATCCGGCAGACATTGAGCTCTTCCCAGTGTTTCATCACTTTTGCTAACAATGATGTAATTTATAGTTACTACCATAATGCACTTTTTAACTGATGTTTTATGTTTTCAGCTGACTGATTTCCTGATCATTTTCCATAGTAAATCCTAGTTTCCCTCTTATTACTGACTATCCTTTCTGTCTTTGATTCTAAATAACCACATATCTTCTGACCTGGTTATCTCTGACTACATCTTTGGATGGATGAATTTTGGTCTTGCCCTTATATCTCTGGTTTCAATGAGGGCATATTCTTCCGACAGCTCACTCCACCAGTCAGCAGCTTCTCCATTGACATGTCCTGGGGCGCCAGAACCTCCATAGAGCATAAAGCAAAGCTGGCACATGATTATGGTGCCCAAACTGCAGGCAGTATGAAGCAAAGTCTGGTACAATTGCAGGCAGGTATATTTTTCTCTAAAATGCTGATAGCAGATAGGTAGAATCTGCTAGGACTGTGCCATGTAATTGACAGGTCTCTCCCATAGTGACAGCAACATACATTTCATATTTGAAACATATTTATTTTTAGATAACCCTTCTATAATGTAAGTTGGATACACATTTTGCGAAATATTTTCTTTTTTGTATCAATTTTCCCCTTTATCCACAATGATTACATAATTTAGCCTATTTTTTTAGGGCATGGTATAGATAGTAAGAAAACATAATGTGAACAATACATAAATGTGTACAAATAAGCAGTTACCTAATGACTTGAACATCTGCATTCCTCCATATTTTCCTTCAAAAAGAACAGTGTTGTTTAATGGATTGAAGGCACGGCACATTCTTACTAGAACTACTTCCAAACAGCCTGGCAAATGAAAGAACAAAGAGGGTCAAATACAATAGGAATGTAATGGCTGCCAAAAATTGTGCATCTTCCTACATAAGATATGATTTTTTATGTTCTTTTTGGGGCAACCTGTTATAGTTCTAATTTAAAAAAATAGTTGGAATGGCTAAATTATTTTTTTAGACATACTGTTACCTTCTGGTTCTTTTTTTAGGGTTAAGCTGAAACATATTTTCATCCTAAATGCCTAGCTATTGAATGCCATAATCTAATTTATTGTCTATTATACTTTATTTAAAAAATTCTCTATCCTTCTCTCACTACTTTATCTAACTGCCTTCTTTTTTACTACTTTTTTATGATGCTTCTTTTGAGAATCCCAGTGCAAGCTAGAATACTTAAATGAAGCATCATAACTCCATTGATTAGTCCCTGCTCTACTCAGGATACATTGGTTGTTCTTTCTGAGAGATGCTTACGTGATTTTTGTCAATGTGCACAGTGTGCTTTATCACCATCTCTGATTAGAAGAAAGGAGCCACAAGAAAAGGTCACTGTCACTGCTTGTTGTAAGAATACCCGATGTGCAGAGACCAGCACCACCCCCACAAGTGACATCACTTGTGGGGGTGGCGCTGGTTTTTGCACATCGGTATTCTTACAATGTGCACTCACAGTGTGCTCTCCTGCTGGCTCATTACTTCTGATGAGACTCAGCACAGAGTGCACTGTCACTGTGCATATTGCATAGTGACAAGAATCTACTTAGCTTCTGTCGCAAATGACAACTGATATATGCTCAGTACAGCAGAGATTAGCCCAGTCCCTGAGACTATGTCACTAATGATGCTTTATTCCAGGTAGGGGGCAAAGGCTGTGACAGTGACTGTAGCCTCTGCTCCCTGATGACGATTTGTTTGAGTATTCCAGAACGCATTGAGATTCGTAAACAAAGCATCTAAAAAAAAGAAGTGGTAAAAAAAATAATAAAGCAGTTAGATAATGTAGTCAGAAAAAGGATAGGGAATTTCTAACTAAAATATATTAGAAAATGTACTAGATGACTATATGCAAACTGTAGTACAACTGAGACTGTCGACCACAAAGGGGGGTGGGGGAGTTGGATCTTTTTGTAGCTATAGTCTTGGTTCTTACTTTGTTATACAAAAATGTTTGTTAATTTTGAAAACTTAATAAAAAATTATCTGAATTAAAAAATATACATATATTAGAAAACAGATTGGATTATGTCATTAAATACATAAGCATTTAAGATAAAAATGAAATTGTTTTTCAGCATATCACATTAATTGGTCAGAAATTCTACAACAGAACGTGAAATTTAGATTTAGGAATTAGCCAAGCATTGCATGAAAAGTTGAGGGCGCTGGAGCTCGGTGACCCCTTCACTCAAGTATATACAACTCTATTAAGTTTTGCATTTGAGTCAAATATAAAAGCATAGCTTGAGTGAGAGTGGGTGGGAAATGCAACCAAAACGCACAAAAGAAGTGACATGCTGCTTTTTGAAAAGCATCGATTTTGTCAAATATTTGGCATCCAAAACGCTGCATTTCAAAAAGCAACGTGTGCATGGAATTTGCAGACTTCTCATAGACTTTGCTGGGGAAGCACAACACATGCATTTTGACAATGAAACGCTGCAGTTTGAAATGCAGCCAAAACGCTGGAAAAATGCACACGTGCGCACACAGCCTTAAGATTGTCAATTCCTATCGGTGACTTGGTCGCGCCTCGCAAGTTTAAACTGTTTTCCCATGTTACAAACAGAAACAGCTTTGCTTCTGCAGAAATGGAGTAGTGGCAGGTACAAAGCATTCAGACTAGCTTCACAACTGGGTTTACAGGCTGTATAACACAGGTTGCAAGTGTGTGACTTGCCTAGGAACCTGGCCACGTCTAGTTTGAAACAAGCAGCAAACAATAAAATTAAAAGTTCCTCTGTTCTTGAGAATGGAGAGGATTTTTAACAATAAGTATCACTTATAAAGGACACGGGTGTGCTCAGCCAAGCTAAGCGTTCCTATATATGGGGGAGCCTGGGGAGAATGATCATTCGGCAGACAGCTATTTTATGTGTATGGTATGGTGACCTTTAGATCATTGATAGCAAAATCATTTTCTAAAGTATATGTGTTACCCTTCTCTTGTTACTGTTAGGCTACGTTCTCACGTTTTTATTGCGCTTCTGAAGCTGCATATTTTTGCTGCGGCAGAAACACTACACAGACACAAAAAACGCATTGTCAAAAACACATGAAGCAAAAATCACATACAAAGGCGCAATGCAAAAATGTAAGTAAACTAAGATGCAGAAATTCTACAACGTCAAAAACCCAATAAATACTGATGGTGGGAATGTAGCCTAATTTATTACTACTAAGAGACCTCTTAGCATACACTTGTATAAACATTCTGCTATGGAACACACATAGCAATATGGAAGCATTATTATTATTATTATTATTATTATGGTGTATAAAAGCCATGCTATGTCCAGATAGAGCTGCAATAATTATGAATATGAATTACGGCCGAGCGTTGTGCAGTTTGCAATATTAATGTCATATTCAGAAAAACACGACTTATTATTGCAACAAGCTGTTTATCGTTCTCTGGAGATGAGTAGAATATGACCTTTCTCCAAAGAGGCATTTCACATCTTGAGTCCCTTTTGCACATGTCACACACAACAAAGCATTTTATCATGTCAACAGTTTCATGAAAATGAGACTTTAGATCACTTAATTGCTTATTAGAGCTCAATGTCCTGTAGACGGGCACCTCCGTGTGCTATTACTGCTGTTGGCATTGCAGGTTCCAAAGGTGGGAAGATTTTGTTGATATCTATGAGATATCTGCCTTTCTATGGCCAATTACATTTGTTGTACCATAAAAAAGCGCCTTAGTATACACTAATCAATTGAATACTGAATTATTATACGATTCTCTTGGATTGTTTCTATATATTTATAGGTAATGTTAAAGGGTTATTCCCATCTCCAAGATCCTACCCCAAAATGTAGTAGATGTCAAAATATCTTCAATTAGAAATATAGTATAATTGTCCTGATATAGTTACATGTCTTACCTCATGTGTAGGGCATTGCAGCTTAGGTATGCATGGTTAAGACCATGAGCAACTAACTGACAAACTAACTGTGACTACCGTGTTTTTCCAAAAATAAGACCTCCCCCAAAAATAAGCCCTAACAGGGATTTTCAGTATTTTCAGAGCAAGGCTTAAATATAAGCCATACCTCGATAATAAGCCCTAGTCGCGGTTCAATAATGAAGTGTCTATGCAGCTAAAAAAGTTAAAGACACTGCTGGACACTTCTTGACTTCTTCTTTACTTATAGACCGCAGACAACCCGAAATCATACTCACCAGACTCTCACATCCAGACACATCAGATCTCACACCCGCACACATCAGATCACGCAGACAATCACCCATCAGATCGCACACACACACTCACCACATCCAATGATACTGATTTCTTCTGGCCGGCAGAATCCTGAGACGCAGTGCAGTGGAGCGCAAGGACCTGCGGCTGCGGATGGAATGATTACAGGACCTGCGATACGTAACTTCCTCCTATCTTCCCCTGTGGCCGGAGGCATTCTGTACCACCGGATGTGGTAAGTGAGTAATGAGTGTGTGTGTGATCTGATCTGTGATTTTGTGTGTGATCTGATGTATGTGAGTGTGTCGGCCAGATGCAGGGGAGGATGGCATGTAGCATACCTGCTGGGAGGGCTTCCCAGAGGTCACAGGGAGGACCTGGGAGCCACGCAGACGTCCAAGGTCTGGTAAGTATGAGTCTCCTGGGAAGAGGGGAGTCTGCTTTTTTGGGGGGGTAAACTTACACCCAACCATGTTCCTCTAAGAATAAAACATACTCCAAAAATAAGCCCTAGCGCTTTTTTGAGGGGGGGGGATGTATGAGACAGTGTCTTATTTTTGGAAAAAGCATGGATACCTCAACTACAATGCCTGCACATGAAGTAAGAGACATGGCTACATCAGGAGAACTATACTACATTTCTGAGTGTGGGTATGTGCTAATATTATTATTATTACATCTACTACATATTGGAATATGATGATAGGACCTTGGAGATGGGAATAACCATTTAAATGCATATATTTTTGCAGCAAAAGACAACCACTGGGGGAGCACACTGAGGACATATAAATATTAGCATGTCTAACAAATGACCGATATACCACCCCGTCATCGCAATTACTAATGATAAAACGAGTAAATGCCATCTACTTACCTGACTTAAGTAGCAATATTTGATCATTCTGGCAAAGTTCCATAAAGCCTGTTATTCGCTTTGCGAACTCCACAACATACTGTATTGCATGGGTAATCTGGATGGCACACTGTTGCCACAAAGCTTCTCTTGACTGCAATACAAACAGATAATAATTAGAAGAAAAAAGCAAGTTCAGTTGGGTCTGTGGTTTAGATGATATAAGTTACTTTCCATATTGATTTTCCAATAAATCACCATCTTAAATATAAATCTCCGTATATAGTTGGGTCTCTTTAAAGAGGGTCGTTATTCCCCCAAACGGCATCTAAGCATATGATACTTGCGCCATCTACACAGGTACTTCATCTAAGCTCAGTGATTGACTTCCGTAACGTTGATGTGACATCACTGCTGCAGTCAATCAGCTAAGACTGAAGCAGCGGTGAGAGGCAGAGACCCCAGGAGTATGAATAATTGCTCAGTTTTGTTTTCACTGAACCTATGGGGAAATCGTTTTTTGAAACGACTTTTTAAGGATAAGATCATAACGATGAAAAATGTCCCAATAGCCTTTTCATCAGAGGTCACATTTTGGATGGTATTTTCAGTGAATAGCTCTGATGGCGGCCGGTGTAAATGTATATAGTGCTTCAGACACTATCAGATCTATAGGAATAAACAATAATATATACAAATATAAGATCTGTCTGGATGTTTTCTTCATATGAGAACCCCCTCTCCGCCAGGATAAGACCAGACTTTCTCCTACATCTTTAGAAACCTGATTTATTGGACTGTTGTAAACGTGAATAAACTGAGGAGATGGATGCTGGTTAATCAAATGTACATAGATACAATGTGACATTTTCAGTGGGTTTTGAATCTGAATATTTCTCAGAAAGCCTTATGGGCCTTGATATTTTACAATTGACATAACTGTCTGGAAGAGTGCAATTCACCATGGCAACTTTTACTGGTGTCGTGAATTGGGCACAACATAAGCCTTGTAGCACAGCTGGCAATAGGCACATTTCTAGCTGTCTTATTACATAGAATTTTAGGAATAAATATCACCAGGCTTTACTGATACCATACCTTGCTCTGGTATACTTTAATTTCTTCATATGAATGAGTCTGCCAAGCTAATTGATGAAGCTCGTCCACTGTGTACTGACACGTCTCCAAATGGGACTTGATGATATTTTGTGCAACTCGATCTGTGAAAATTATGTAAATTAAATAATCAGTATACAAATATGTGCAAAAAAAAAATCAATGTCATTGTCCCGTATGAAAAGAAATCATTTTTACATCTAATAATATAGTAATGTGTTCATGATTACCTTGGTATCACAAACTGCTTGTAAAGTTATACATATGTACATAGACTTCCATAATTGCCAATATCAATGAGGTGGAAAACTGTTATGAGTAGATAACCTCTAAACAACCTACGATGCACATTAACCACTTAAATGGCGCTGTCAATCTCTATGGCTATATAGTTACATAGGTTGAAAAAAGACCTGGGTTCATTTAGTTCAACCTCTCTCCACCAATTATACATTTTGCCACAAAATCATTTGTAACCGACAATGTTGTGTTTCCCGAGGAAATCATCAAGCCCTTATAGTATCTACCATTACTACCTCTTGTAGTAGGGCATTCCACAGTCTGACTGCTCTAACTGTAAAGAACCCTTTCCTATTTAGGTGTCGGAATCGCTTTTCTTCCACTCACAGTTAGTGCCCCTGGTCTATGATGACTGTGTGAAACAGTCACCAGTTTCAGATGACTCTCCACAACATAACAGCAGGACATTGATGGATTACCAGGGCAGTTATGAACCTGCTGAACGCCCCTATAACTGCCATGTTAGTTTGGAACTGAGCTTTATGAAAGGAGTGAGCTTCATAGGAGGCCACAATTTTCATAAATATGACAATACTGTGGCACTGCAGCATATAGTAAAAGTGATCAGGCAACTACAAGTTCAAGTCCCCTAAGAGTAGTAAGAAATAACCCCAAAAAAATAAAAGAAATGTCTTACAAATATAAAATAACTAGAAATAGGCTCGATGCTATCGCATCGGTAGGGCGGTGCCCGGAAGCTGTTGTGATGTGTATGTCACCGCAGCTTCCGGGCACGAACTGCACGTGCGCAAGAAGCAAAGGCGTCACCGCTCTTCCCATGCAGGTGCAGTACCAGCCGCGGCTTACTACTGCGCGTGTGTGGGAAGAGCAGTGACGTCACCGCTACTTGCACACGCGTAGTTCATGCCCGGAAGCTGCGGTGACGTGTATGACACTTGTGTAGGCGCAGTTTGAACTGCGCCTGTGAAACTGGCAGTGCCGTGGTGCATGCCGGAATAGGATTACAGAAACTGGCGATTATGTATGTATATATAAAAATGTGATCATCCCTCATTCCCCATTAAATATCAAAAAAATGTAAAATATAAAAGAATACAGATATCTTCTATTCTCATATCTCAAACAGTCAGGTCTAACAAATTATAAAATTAAAAAAAAAAGCGAAACAGCAAAAAAAAAAAAAGAGATTGAAAAGCCAGAATTTCAGTTTTTCAGTTGTCACATTTCTATAAAAATGCAATAAAAAGCAAACAAAATGTTCTATAAACCCAAAAATTGTACTGATAAATATGACAGCTTTCACACAAAAAATAAGACTTCATATAACAATTATAGATGGGAAAATTACTGGTTTCAGAATATGGCGACAGAAAATAATTAAAAAAAAATTCAGGATTTGTTTTCACCCTTAAAATAACAAACAAACTGGACATATTTAGTTTTAACATGAATGAAATGATCTGAAGAATCATATTGCCAGGTTATTTTTACCACCCAATGAAACGTGTAAAAACAAACACAAATAATTACAGAACTGCATGGTTTTTTTTGCGAATTCCCAGCACTTTGAATTTTTTCCCCCATTATAGTACATTGCATGGTACGTTGAATAATGTGATTCAATAGTACAACTTTTCCTATCAACACAAGCCCGTTATGATGACGGATAAATAAAAAAGTTATGGGTTTTGGAAAAAGGAAATAAAAAATTTAAAGCACGAAAATGAAAAATTCCTGGGTTGTTAAGGGCTTCATTTGTCTAAAAATGATAAAAATCTGCTTTTTAATGTGTATTTCACAAGTGTATTAAGTATTAAGACAATAGTAAAAACATAATCCATACATTTTAAAGATGAGACATGTAAATCTCAGATTATAATACTGACCAAATGTAAATATTATAATGATATTATTGATAGCTATCACGGTCCATTTTTCCTCATGGACTTTTTTCATTATGGACCTTTTTTAATCATGGACTTTTTTCCACCTGTTATAATGTATTACTGTGTACAATACTTATGATATAGCCTGATAATAAAAAAGCCTTATTCTGAAAATTCTGGGCACTATTTAATATGTGGGTTTACATATAGGGTCAAGACCTATTAAAGGCACTCTTTTTTTAGTTTTTAAACTCATTTTTTTAAATACCTACATCTAAATCATTTAATAGCGCTAAAAGAATCAGCAGATGCGTGATTTCATGGTTATATATTAGACAGTTAAAACTTAAAGCAACACTCTAGTGTTTTTTATAATCTCCCACTGGAGTGATGCTTTAAATGTAAGTCCCCTGACACCTATCTTATACTCACCCTCTGCTGACTTCACGGCTGCTCTGGTCAATCTCTGGTGATTTGTGACCTGTCGACAAGCTCCACTGTTTGCTGGAGTGCACCAGAGGTCGCAACTCAATGTAAGTCTATGAGGGCCTTGTTCTGGCTCTCATAGACTTGTATTGAGAGTGACAAAAGTTACGTGCACCGGATGAAGCCAGAAAAAGGTGAAGCCACTGGAGTGTGAGTATAACACAGGGGTCAGGAGACTTAAGACTGCTTTACACGTTGCAATTTCGCATACGATATCGTATGCGATTTTCAACGCCCCCATCGTATGTGAGGGACGTTCAATTTGTTGAACGTGCCGCACAAACGATTAACCCCCGTCACACGTACTTATCTTCCATATGACCTCGATGTGGGCGGCGAACGTCCACTTCCTGGAGTGGGAGGGACGTTCGGCGCCACATCGACGTCACGCGGCAGCCGACCAATAGAAGCGGAGGGGCGGAGCTGAGCGGGACGTAAACATCCCGCCCACCTCCTTTCTGCATTGTGGGCCGGGAGCCGCAGGACGCTGGTAAGATCTGTTCATCGTTCCCGGGGTGTCACACACTGCGATGTGTGCTACCCCGGGTACGATGAACAATCTGACGTGCAATTCTAGAGAAAGGTACGATGTGTATGCGATGAACGTTTTACCGTTCAATCGTAATCACACGTACCTGTCACACACTGCAATGTAACTTACGATGCCGGATGTGCGTCACTTACGACGTGACCCCGCCGACACATTGTAAGATACATTGCAGCGTGTAAAGCGGGCTTTAGATTTAAAGCACCACTTCAGCAGTGAAATAAAAAAAACGCTGGAGTGATGCTTTAATGCAGGATTTAAATTTCTCCCTTTTATGCTATTAAAATATTTTACTCAAATTAAAGGAAAAAGGGATAAAAACGATCCCTTAAATATATAAAAATAAGCTTTAAACATCAACATGAGAGCCAAATTGATTTTACAACGAGCATTTTTAGAAAATTGAATAGAGAATGAAACAAACTGATTTACCTCTTGAATTCTCAGGGTATAAATTTAGTGGTTTGCTTTGTTCTCTAATGCATTCTCTCTGGCCTTGATATACAAACATCATATAGTAAAAGACCCAATGAAATAACAATCATCCTGGCTGTAATATCTGATATTGACAGACTGTAGCCAGGCATTTCTTATTAGCATTCTCAGCATTTTACATAGAATCAATGAAGCTATTTCCGTATCTGTTACTCATAGCTAAATGTGATACTCTTCTGGGGGAACTCAATTGTTTTACCTATTGTCTAGACACATAAACACGTTTTGATTTTTAATACATAATGGCAAATCTAGATTATACAAAAGAAGACATATATTACAAGGATTTGGATGACAAATACTATAGAATATTCCCATTTGACTAAAGTTCTTGTTTTGGCACATTTTCTGCGGCGGAGCCAACCTGTTCTGTTCCTAACAATGCATACACATTCAACAAGTTATCCGCTATCTCATGTTTATTGATAAGGATGAAAGAGAAGAGATTTGAGCGTACACTGATTTGCAGCAGAAGACCTGGTAAATGAGGCTTCATTTGTACCTCTTGGATCTCATGGCAATGTTTTGAAAAAGGTAGGGGAGGGATGAGAATCAAATTCTGTCCTGCTGGCAGACACTCTGTCTACCCCACCAGACTCCATTCATGAGTATACTGTACATGAACACTGATATATGTGACCGCAGGATTAGATGAGCATAGCTTTTAAAGCATGACAGCTGCTAGTAGTCAATAGTACTAAGTACAAAAGAACTACAGTACTTAACAGCATGGTGCCTTAAGGGTATGTGCACACTATGTCTTTTTCAGGTGGGCACCCACCTGAATAAGCACTTCAGTCTTTTTAGCGTCTTTTAACCACTTCAGTCTTCAAAAGCCACAAAGTGTTTAAAATAAGTGACTTGACCATTCTTCAGGTGGTTTCAGCTTGGAAGCCACTCACTATTGCATGCATGATGTTAAAAAAGTGCCTCTGCAAAAGGCCCAAAAGATGCCAAAAAGAGGCTGAAGGAAAAACATTCCTTCCTATTGCAATACAAGGAGGGTATGCTGGCATCAAAAATACGTTGTGTGCACAAACCATTAGTCCAAATACTCAATATGGACGAAGACTTCATGTCTGAAAAAAGTTTGATTTGTAAATCTGCCCCAGTGTACCTTAGTTTTTCTACACTTTTGTGACAATTTTTTTTGACAGTTTTACCTTTGCTATAAAAAAGGCGTCCAAAAGCACTGGTGTACTAAAAATGCTGTAGTGTGCTTATAGAAGCCCTTGTGATAACGGATTTCTGCTGATCTTTTCCATTTTCTAGAGGAAAAGAGAAAGAGAACTTTTAAAGTGCAAATATCAATAACATTTATTTAGAAAAGGTGAATAAAAGGTTTTTTTTGTTAAAATGACATTAAAAACAGAGACAATGCCAGAATAGATTAAGCCGCTCCATACTGCGACCATACAATGTGAACATTATATAACAATATCGTAAAGGTAAATAGAACATGGAAGCTTGCTATCAGTGCATTATAATGCGCATTGTCCTCCATTAGTGTACACGATCAAAGTCCTCTCCCCTGAAGAAGAATAGAACATATCATTATCGAAACGTACGTTGGGCTGGCTGGAGGACTTTTGTTTGGAGACCGGCCGCTGATTCCACCACAGTGGTAACCTTTGCCTTGGGAACAAACCCATTGCTTGCTGCGTATGACACTTATCACCCATGGACTTTGATCATGTACATTAATGGAGGACAATACGCATTGTAATGCACTGATAGCAAGCTTCAATGTTCTATTTACCTTTATGATATTGTTATATAAAGTTCACATTGTATGGTTGAAGTATGGTGCGGCTTAATCTATTCTGGCATGGTCTCTCTTTTTAATGTAATTTTAACAAAAAACGTTTTGTTCACCTTTTTCTAAATAAATGTTATTGATATTTGCCCTTTAAAAGCTCTTTCTCTTTTCCTCTATATCATGTTTTTGAGCTTGTGCTATATGTGGGATCTTGGTACTAGTCAGACCCACATTAAATTGTATATGGCAATACAGAGTTTTTTTCCTAATTTCTTTTACATTTTTGCCTGGGAAATCACTAACAGGTGGGGTTAAAAAGGGTCTGTCACTTGCTCAAAAAATTGAGATAAGTCTCCGAGCTGCCATGATTCTGGTGTTAATTTCCCTTTTCCATTGTATCATTCCATTGGAGAGATATTCACATTTCTTAGTTTTGGAGCACAGTATGTGAAATCTCTGCTTTCTGTTCTACCTGGCAATTCTTACGAGTCTTCTCTGGGGTGTCTTTCATGCTGTGATTGGAAGCTTCAGGGAAGGAGCAGTGAAAGCGCGCACCCCAAGATGTTTTTGAAAATCCATTAACTACAAGTGTTATTTACAGCAGAAATGCCTATAAAATGCACATAAGCAAAGTGTATACTCCGGCACACTAATTAGTGTGCCGGAGTATACACTTTGCTTGATTGACTTTTTTCTCCAGAGCACCTAATTACGGTAGTGAGCCAGGTTTGTTTTTCCTTTTATAAAATGTACATAAACATGTCTTCTGGGCTGCTTGTTTTTCGCCTGCTCATTGACTTTTGTTATAAAGTACCAGGTTTAAAATGAATAAAAATAAATCTTTATTTTTATATAGCACTAACATATTCCACAGCGCTTTACATATATTGGCAGTACTGTCCCCATTGGGGCGCACAATCTAAATTCCCTCTCTGTATGTCTTTGGAGTGTGGAAGGAAACTGGAGTACCTGGAGGAAACCCACGCAAACACTGGGAGAATATACAAACTCCTTGCAGATGTTGTCCTTGGTGGGATTTGAACCCAGGACCCCAGCGCTACAAGACTGCAGCGCTAACCATTGAGCTGCCATGCCGCCCAGGTTTCTTCATAGAAAAAAATTGCCAGTAGAATGGACGTTTCTTCTTTTAAAGTTTAGTATCTTTTGAAAGTCTGAACACTTTAAAGAAGCTCAAAAGTATGAACATATAAAGAGCAAGTTGTTTTTACATAGCGTAGTCTATTCATTTTAGGGTTTTGTTGACACTTTTTTTGCAGCGTCTTCTGAACACAAAATAAACAGCACAAAAAATACAATACAGTATAAAAGTATCAAGCCGTGCCAGAGCTACAGAGTGCCCCATGGAAAAGTAGCCAAACCAGTGCCACGCTCTTTGGAGGAGTCAGCAGCTCCTTGCTCTCTATCTAGTGATGTTGTTAGATTTATGTCAGCTTGGTGTTATAATGCTATTTTGTTGGTATTTTGGATATATAACATGATTTGAATGCAGGACATTTCACATTTTTTAGCTGTTAAATGCTTTCACTCCCGGGCGATTTTCCGTTTTTCATATTTGTTTTTTCCACCTTTTTTTCCAAGAGCCATAACTTTTTTATTTTTTTGTCAATATAGCCATGGCTTGTTTTTTGTGGGATGAGTTGTACTTTTGATTAAAACCATTAGTTTTACCAAATAGTGTACTGGAAATCAGGAAAAAATTTCCAAGTGCAGTGAAATTACAAAAAAAGTGCAATTGCACAATTGTTTTGGGGGTTTAGGCTATGTGCGCACTTACCGGATTTTGCCGCGGATTTTCCGCGGATTTGCTGCATGTTTCGCTGCAGAAAATGTTCATAACATCTCTGCAGTGAATCACCAGCAAATCCTATGGAGAAAAAAAATCCTGTGCGCACTGGGCGGAATTTGACAGCTGCATGTTTTGCTGCGGGAATCCCGCAGCAAAAACAATTGCATGTCACTTCTTTTCCGCACATCGCTGCAGGATTTCACTCCATTGACTCCAATGTTAATCATGAAATCCCGCAGGGAATAACGCAGGCAGCAAATTCTTTGCGGTTCACTGCGTTTTCCTGCGTTATTCCCTGCGGTATTTCGCGGTTTACCTCCGGTAATGTGCATCGCTTGTCTGCGGTTTTGCAGGGAAGTAATGTCATTACAGGAAGAGGAAGCCATGCAGAGAGTAAACACACACACAGATCACAGACACAGACATCACAGACACAGAACACATAGACATCACACTCACATAGAATACACATAGAAAGAAAACGGAAATATAGAAAAAAAAGAACGTGGGCTCCGCTGCATATTCACCTTCCAGCCGAGGTAAGCACACAGCGGTGGCCCGGTATTCTCAGGCTGGGGAGGGAGAGGGGCAGGGGTAATGTCCCCCGCCTCACTCCCCCTCCGGCAGCCGAGAATATCAGCCGCAGCTGCCCCGGGACTGTCGCATTCATTATGCGGCAGCACCGGGAGTGTCCTCGGCTCTTCTTGCCACCGTGTAGCAGTGGTGGCAAGGTAATACAAGGGGTTAATGGTGATGGGGGACCACCGCCATTAACTCCAGGCTTGATCATGGCAGCATCTATGTGACAGCTGACATGATCAACCCGTAAGTAAAGTGAAAAAAACACAGACACCGAAAAATCCTTTATTTTAAATAAAACCAACAAGCCTCGTTCACCATTTTATTAACCCCCCCCAAACAAAGCTCCGGCGTAATCCACAGCGCCGACGTCCTGCGCTGCTTACATCCAGCCGCGACTGTCACAGACACAGCGCTGAATGAAAGCAGCAGACAGCAGAGGTAATTACCGGTCATTTCCCACGGCCGGTAATGTGAACTCACTGCCGACCGTGGGAAATGCAGCGATCTATCCTCTATCTATCCCTCTATCTATCTATCTGTCTGTCTATCTATCCCTCTATCTATTCTTCTGTCTATCTACTATCAGAATTAAATGTATTTTTTTTTTTCCCTTCAATGTGCTTTATTGCATTGAATGCAATAAAGCACATCCCAACCCGCACGCGGCAAAACCGCGGCAATACCGCGAACAATACCGTGGTAAAACCGCAGCAAGCCGCGGCAAACCGCATGCGGTTTTCGGGTGCGGTTTCCCGCGGTTTTTTACCGCGGGTGCGGTAATCTTTGAGAGCATGCGGAATTTACGCAAGGAAATTTCATTTCCCAGTGCGCACATAGCCTTATTATTCACACTGTTCACTATATAGTAAAACTAAGGTGTTGATATGATGCCTCAGGTCACTATGGGTTTGTAGATACAAAACATATATACTTTTACTTTTACCTAAGGAGTTAAAAAAATTATGAAGTTTTTCCCAAAAAATAATTGCGCTTTTGGCACCATTTTCAGAGACCCGTAGCGTTCTCATTTTTTCAGATCTGGGGCTCAGTGACAGTTTATTTTTTTGTGTCTAGAGTTAAAATTTTTAATGATAACATTATTGTGCAGATGCTACATTTTGATCTCCTGTTATTGCATTCTAAAAAAAATTATTGTAGTCACAAAAATCATCATTTTGGCTTTTGGAGTATTTTTAATTTTTTTATTTTCAATGGGACGAATGGGGGTTGATTTGAACTTTTAGTTTTTTTATTTTTTCCATATTTTTTGGGGGACTTTAGCACTACACAGTCCGAACGTGTGTTCATTTCTGCTGATTTGAGCAGCATCACTGTGATCTGCAGAAATGCAGTGTTTCTGTGAGAAGCAGCGCATCATGGTGTCGTCAATGGCGGCAGGGAACATGGCCATTTAATTTGCGATGTCAGTATTTAAAAGCACGATCTCAGTGGTAAGTAGGTGTGGGTGGATCTCTGATCAACAAACGCCTGTTAGTCGCACATGTCTGCTGATCGGGTCAACAGATATGTGCAGGGATTACCGCGGTCTCACCACCGGTGACCGCAGCTATTATTATATTATTATAATTGCAGCCACGGGGGCCTTCAGTGTCCTAGCTGTTATGGCAAACCATTGGCTTCCCACATTTGCGTTTTGGGAAACCAATGAGAGCTTGTGAAATTTTTTTTTTCTCTTGCTAGTGACATACTCACTGCTACCCCTGAGGAAGCCATGGTCGCATGGCAATTCACGTGGTGCTCCCTCTTTCCCATATTTACATATGGTCTTTCTATAGCAGGATTGCGTTCTATTGTAGTAAGCACCATGTGTGATTTTTCCATTGCTTAACCCCTTCACGACCATGGACGGATATATCCGTCATGGAGCGTGTCCCGTTAAGCCCCGCCCCCTCCCGCGGGCAGGCGGTGGTGGTCGGCACACATATTAGCTGTTTTCAACAGCTGACATGTGTGCCTGCTAGCCGCGGGTGGAAACCCGCGGCCATTAACCCCTTAAATCTTGCTGCCAAAGTCTGGCAGCAAGATCTAAATGCGCGCGGCCATGTTTTTTTATTTGCCGCCGCCCCCACCAGAAGTCACGTGCGTGATCACGTGACTATCGGTGGTTGCCATCATAGCACAGGGTCATGTGATGACGCCTGCAGCTATGATGTTTCACTTTCGTTTTCCCTCGGCCGAGAGCAGAGGGAAAAATAAAGTGACTGTATCTGCTGTTTACAGCTGTATAGCTGTGATCAGCAGATAGATAACAGCGATCGGATTGCTGATCGCTATAGCCCCCTAGGGGGACTAGTAAAATTTAAAAAAAAGTAAAAAAAAAAGTTTAAAAAAACAAAAAAAAAACAAACCTAAAAGTTCAAATCACCCCCTTTTCCCCCCATTGAAAATTAAAGGGTTAAAAAATAAATAAATATACAAATATTTGGTATCGCCGAGTTCAGAAATGCCCGATCTATCAAAATATAAAATCAATTAATCTGATTGGTAAACGGCGTAGTGGCAAAAAAATTCCAAACGCCAAAATTACGTTTTTTGGTCGCCGCAAGTTTTACGCAAAATGCAATAACAGGCGATCAAAATGTAGCATCTGCGCAAAAATGGTACCATTAGAAACATCAGCTCAAGACGCAAAAAATAAGCCATCACTGAGCCATAGATCCCAAAAAGTAAGAACGCTACGTGTTTCGGAAAATGGCGCAAAACGTGCGCTACTTTTATTGGACAAACCTGTGAATTTTTTTTAACCCCTTAGATACAAGTAAACCTATACATGTTTGGTGTCTACAAACTCGAACCGACCTCAGGCATCATACCCACACATCAGTTTTACCATATAGTGAACACCGTGAATAAAACATCCCAAAAACTATTGTGCCATCACACTTTTTTGCAATTTTTCTGCATTTGGAATTTTTTTGCTGTTTTCCAGTACACCATATGGTAAAACTTATGGTTTCATTTAAAAGTACAACTTGTCCCACAAAAAACAAGCCCTCATATGGCAAGATTGACGGAAAAATAAAAAAGTTACGGCTCTCGGAAGAAGGGGAGCAAAAAACAAAAACGCAAAAACGGAAAGTGCCCCAGGGCTGAAGGGGTTAATGTTTACTTTCAGGTCCTTATTGATTAGCCTTATATGGTCTCTTTCAACTCATATTACTGTATTGTAATAAAAATCAAAATTTGGAAAATTGTGTAAAAGACCTTGATTTTGCCATTCTTTTTACACTGTCCATTATTACCTCACAAAATAATAATAATACTACTAAAAAAAAAATATTATTAATATTGGTTCCATGATTACTGTGATGACACATGTATTTTTTTTTACATAGGTGGTGACAAAACATTCAGAATTTGTAAAAAAAAAAAAAAAGAACAAATTGATTTGTGTTTGTCGTGTGTTGTTTGTCATTTTCTGAGTTTTTTATGTCGATGCAGCTGGGTGAGGGCATCTTTTTTAAATGCTGAGCTGATATTTTTATAGATTGTGTAGATACATTTCAGTCTCTTTATTGTATTTTTTTAAGTTGATGAAAACTATAGAATTATGCCATTTTGAATTTTCATTCCCATTATACTGATTTATTATTACTGAGGGAAAAGGGACATAATTCAAAATGCGTATTTTTTAAAATGTTTTTAAAAATATATTTTTATTTTTTCAGTCCCCTTAGTGGACCTTGAACCTGCAATTGTCTGACCACTTATACTATATACTGCAGTATAAATTGTGTTCTTGATTGACGTCCAGCCGCAGGATTTCACAAGAGGACGAAGGTGACAGTTACAAATATGTGGGCCTGAAACATTTTTGGAAACATATCTTTTAATCATTTTTTATTTGGTAGTAGACATGAACAAAAAACATAAAATTTTGAAATGTTGTAAATTTTATTTTTTACAGAGCTTACAGTGCCGTATAATTTACACGATAACTATTCTATCGGTTGATATGATTATGAGGATACCAAACATATACCGCTTTTATGTTTTACTACTTTTTCTCAGGAATAATTAATTTAAATTATTTTTTTTTTAATAGTTGTATAGCAAGAGGTTTAAAGTTTTAATTTTTCTTTCTACAAAGTTATATTAGGATTTATTTTCTTGTTAACTAATGGCATTCATGCAAAAGCTCATTAATGCTCAGTAAATTTATACCTTTCCTGTAGAAATCTGTCATGCTGTTTTAGAGAAAACTATAGATGAAAATGAGTCGTAGGTACAGTGGCTGGACTATGCTCTTAGAGTTGTCCGGTCTCTCTCCTTACTGCTGCTCACTGCCTTGCTTATTTCTCAGATTAAAGGGTGCTTTACACGAGACGACGGATCGTGCGATGCATCGTCGGGGTCATGGTTTTCGTGACGCACATCCGGCATCATACACGACATTGTCTAGTGTGAAACCTCTGAGCGACGCAGTATCGCTCACAAATTGTGAGTCGTGTACTCGTCGCTCAGTTTCATAATATCGTTTATTTTTACTTGTGCCGGTTGTTCATCGTTCCCGTGGCAGCACACGACGCTCCATATGACACCACGGGAGCGATGAACTCTGCTTACCTGCGTCCCACGGCTCCCGCCGGCTATGCGGTAGGAAGGAGGTGGGCGGGATGTTTACATCCCGCTCATCTTCGCCCCTCCGCTTGTATTGGCCGGCGGCTGTGTGACGTCGCTGTGACGCCGAACATCCCTCCCCATTCAGGAAGTGGACGTTCGCCGCCCACAGCGAGGTCGCTCAGCAAGTAAGTACGTGTGACGGGGGTTGCACGACTTTGTGCAACATGGGCAGCGATTTGCCCGTGACGCACAAACGACAGGGGCGGGTACGATCGATCGTGAAATCGCACGATCAGTCATCCCGTGTAAAGCAGGCTTAAGGCAGGTTTCTCATGTCAGTGATTCTTGTACGTATGTGACAGTTTTTTCACGTACCAGAATCACGGACATATGCAGATCCATTAAAATCAATCGGTATGTGCACACATCTGTTTTTTTTCTGGCATCACTGATGTCCCATGAACCACACTATGGTGTGATCCGTGAAACACGTACCAGAAAAACACGGACATTGAAAATAAAAATCTTTTTAAACTCACCTTCTCCGGCAACTCTGTCTCCAGATGCTGCTCTCTGCTGCTTCCAAGCTGGCTAGTTATTCTCATGCATATGCATTTATGCACTGGATAGCCAACCCGAAAGTAGCTGCAGTGGTGAGAGACACAGCATTGCGGGAGACTTCAGCACCACTGAGAGCAGGGACAGGTGAGTTTATCTCCATGCACTATCACGGATCACGGATAGCAGATGTAGAACCCACATGTGCTGTGAATCACGGCACATGGAGGGACATATGCGTTTTTAACACGTCAGTGAAAAGCGTCTGTGTTTTTCACTGAAGTGTGAAACAGGCCTAAAACAGCAAAACAGATTTCTACAAGAAAGGTAAAGATTTACTTAGCATTAGAGTGCCTTTACATACATGCAATTAGTTGGGGTATAAAATCCCACTGACAGGTTCTCTTTTACAATATTATCCACAACCTGGTCCCTTTCTTCTGATGAACATCATACTGCTCTGTCTCCCCATGGAATATTTGAAGGTCATATAAAATGTTAAAGCTTCTTAAATAAGGAACATTTCTTCATATGAGCTAGTAGAAATATGGTAGACATATTAAGAGACTTAACATACTTTTCGGATTATAAGACGCACTTTTCCTCCCAAACATTTGGGAGTAATATGAAGGGTGTGAAGGCTGCGTCTTATAATCCAAATGTAGCTTACTGGTTGTGCTGGTTGTGTTGTGTGGAGCAGAGTGATATGGTGTGGTGGGTGTCCCAGATGCTCTGTCCACGGTGGGGGCTTCATATAATGGCGCAAAGAGTAGGCACATGTGTAGATGGAGCTCTCTGCTCAAGATCTCATCTGCGCATGCGCCGCCTCTGGCCCACTAATCTCCTAGCAGTGGACTTCGTGAAAATGGTTCCTGGAGGTTGCGCATGCACAGAAGAGTTCTCGGCTGGTCATTGTGCTGATAGCTCAATCTGTGCATGCGCCAACTCCGGGCGCCATTTCTTTGAAGTCTGCATCGTCGTCAGAGCATCTGGGATACCCACCACTGCCCCTACCTCCTGTGACCCTGCTCCATCACCGCTGCAACCCCTTCCGGTAAGACACCACCGTCTTATAATCTGGTGCATCTTATAAAACAAAAAATACGGTATATTTGTGAAAACAGTATTTTACAATAAAGGCTTTTAGCCTTTAATCATTAATGTTTGTGACCATCAGATAAATCAACTTACCTATTTCACTCATGCTTATTCCTGGTGTGATCTGTCCATTATTGAAAGAGCTATACATAAATAAGTTTGGTACTGACGTAAGGTCATAAATAGGTTCTTGCTTTATTTGTTTCATTCCAGTTATGTCAATGCCTGACTGGTCCGGGGATGGCTGTGCAGAATCCACACTGTAGTAAGCCTCGGATTTGGGCAGATCAATGACATGTCCATTTGAGTAAGTGCCTCCGGTCTCATTGTTGAGATTGCTTAGACCATTGCTAATGTTACTGCTATATACTCTGGCTAAGGCCTCTGCCTCTCCACTTTGCTGTTGTCTCTGTTCTTGTAACCGTTGCTGGTGTTTCTGGACTTCGGCATACAGACTATCTCGCTGTTTTTTTGACATTCGCCCAAATTTTACAGCTAGAAAACATAAAAGAAAAGTAGATGATAGTATAAGAAGTCATAAAATTATAGCTTTGATATGTGCTAACTTTTTAGAATCCTATTCTCTGCATCAGTGAGTAATTACATTAGTCAGTCCCAATAATCGGTAAGTTATCAGCTGTCAATTGGGAATCATCCTTTAGTTAAATGGTTATTCCCATTTTCAAGATCCTATCCCAATATGTAGTAGATATAATAATAATAATAATGATAATAATAATAATAATAATAATAATAATGATAATAGCAAATACCTCCAATTAGAAATGTAGCATAGTTTTCCTGATGCACTATATCACATGCTTCATGTGCAGGTCATTGCAGGACATTTGGTACCCAAGAAACCTTGTCTATCTAAAAGTGAGACTTTGTGTGTGAATGTAGAAAATTTGTTGAGAACTTAAAACTATATGTGCCTTCACTAGAATAATTGTACATCACAACAACTAATCTCTCAACTCTAAAGGCTGCTTTACACACAACAATATCGCTAGCGATCTCGTTAGTGATGTGACACGCCAGATCGTAGATACGATTTGCCGAGATCACACATAGGTCGTTTTTGTAGCGCCGGTCACAAAACGACCTATGTGTGATCTCGGCAAATCGTATCTACGATCTGGTGTGTCCCATCGCTAACGAGATCGCTAGCGATATCGTTGTGTGTAAAGCAGCCTTAAGGGTCCGTTTACACAGACCAACCGGTTCCACAATACAACTGCCGATTGGAAATCTTTTACTGCCAAGCGGTTGTTTGAATGCCTGTTTACGCTGGTAGACATAAGTAAACGATGACCATTGAGCGGTGCACATTAGATCTCTCAGTGCACATAGACAGCTATTGTTCTCGACAGTGTGGGTCCTGTTTCCAGAGTACGATGCATTCCAGAGAATGATGATTTTTTTTTGTGCTGTATAAAAGATAATTTCACCTGAAGAATTAGCATTTTGCTCAATTATTGGGTGATCAGCAGCTTGTTTACACTGCACTGATAATAAAAATTAGTGTTTAACGATTGCTCACCATTATCATGCAGTGTAAATATCCCTAAAGGATCAGAGATTCTTAGGAAATTGGAATTCATCAGATTTGCTTAAAATAGGAAATTTGAGGTCTCTAAAAACACCAAAGCATATTAAAGGGGTGGTTCACCCATATTTTTTATTGTCTAGATCGATATTATATTGAGAAACAATGTTTCTCTCAAATACCTTGTATTGTTAATAGTGCCTGTGAGAGGCGCTATTGCAGACCGCTGCTCCCCGCAAAGTGACGTACCCGTCCAATGCTGCCACGTCACATCCGTGCAGCCGGCTACAGTCTTCCAGATTCTGAGCTGTGAGCGGTGTTTCACTGCTGTCACAGCCCATTTGCTCCCCCCTCCCTCTTCCCTCCTAGCACGGCGCATCTCCTGCTCCCCCCCTCCCTCCTCCCTCCTAGCACGGCGCGTCTCCTGCTCCCCCCTCCCTCCTCCCTCCTCGCAGAACGCTGCAAGCAAGAGACGTGCTGTGAGGGAGGAGGAGCAGGGAGCAGATGGGCTCAGAATGTAGCCGGCTGCACGGATGTGCCAAGGCAGCATTGGATGGGTACGTCACAGGACGGGGAGCAGCGGTCTGCAATAGCGCCTCTCACAGGCACTATTGACAACACAAGGTATTTGAGAGAAACATTGTTTCTCAATATAATATCGATCTAGACAATAAAAAATATGGGTGAACCACCCCTTTAAGCACAGGTAAAACAAAATAAATAAAAAAATAAACAAAAAATGATACATACAGTGCCTACAAGTAGTATTCAACCCCCTGCAGATTTAGCAGGTTTGATAAGATGCAAATAAGTTAGAGCCTGCAAACTTCAAACAAGAGCAGGATTTATGAACAGATGCATAAATCTTACAAACCAACAAGTTATGTTGTTCAGTTAAATTTTAATAAATTTTCAACATAAAAGTGTGGGTCAATTATTATTCAACCCCTAGGTTTAATATTTTGTGGAATAACCCTTGTTTGCAATTACAGCTAATAATCGTCTTTTATAAGACCTGATCAGGCCGGCACAGGTCTCTGGAGTTATCTTGGCCCACTCCTCCATGCAGATCTTCTCCAAGTTATCTAGGTTCTTTGGGTGTCTCATGTGGACTTTAAAATTGAGCTCCTTCCACAAGTTTTCAATTGGGTTAAGGTCAGGAGACTGACTAGGCCACTGCAACACCTTGATTTTTTCCCTCTTGAACCAGGCCTTGGTTTTCTTGGCTGTGTGCTTTGGGTCGTTGTCTTGTTGGAAGATGAAATGACGACCCATCTTAAGATCCTTGATGGAGGAGTGGAGGTTCTTGGCCAAAATCTCCAGGTAGGCCGTGCTATTAATCTTCCCATGGATGCGGACCAGATGGCCAGGCTCCTTGGCTGAAAAACAGCCCCACAGCATGATTCTGCCTCCACCATGCTTGATTGTAGGGATGGTATTCTTGGGGTCGTATGCAGTGCCATCCAGTCTCCAAACGTCACGTGTGTGGTTGGCACCAAAGATCTCGATCTTGGTCTCATCAGACCAGAGAACCTTGAACCAGTCTGTCTCAGAGTCCTCCAAGTGATCATGAGCAAACTGTAGACGAGCCTTGACATGACGCTTTGAAAGTAAAGGTACCTTACGGGCTCGTCTGGAACGGAGACCATTGCGGTGGAGTACGTTACTTATGGTATTGACTGAAACCAATGTCCCCACTGCCATGAGATCTTCCCGGAGCTCCTTCCTTGTTGTCCTTGGGTTAGCCTTGACTCTTCGGACAAGCCTGGCCTCGGCACGGGTGGAAACTTTCAAAGGCTGTCCAGGCCGTGGAAGGCTAACAGTAGTTCCATAAGCCTTCCACTTCCGGATGATGCTCCCAACAGTGGAGACAGGTAGGCCCAACTTCTTGGAAAGGGTTTTGTACCCCTTGCCAGTCTTGTGACCCTCCACGATCTTGTCTCTGATGGCCTTGGAATGCTCCTTTGTCTTTCCCATGTTGACCAAGTATGAGTGCTGTTCACAAGTTTGGGGAGGGTCTTAATTAGTCAGAAAAGGTTGGAAAAAGAGATAATTAATCCAAACATGTGAAGCTCATTGTTCTTTGTGCCTGAAATACTTCTTAATACTTTAGGGGAACCAAACAGAATTCTTGTGGTTTGAGGGGTTGAATAATAAATGACCCTCTGAATAAACTTTTCACAATTTAAAAAAAAAAAAAAATAAAAAAAGAAATAACATTCTTTTTTGCTGCAGTGCATTTCACACTTCAAGGCTGATCTACAGTCCAAATGTCACAATGCCAAGTTAATTCCGAATGTGTAAACCTGCTAAATCTGCAGGGGGTTGATTACTACTTGTAGGCACTGTATCTGGCCGTCACCTGTCCCACCTCCTGGTCCTGCTCTAGACCGGTAGCCTTCTTTTGCCCTGTTTTCAGTACCATCTTCAGCAGGTCATGACATGCATCACACCATAACACCCTTATGCAAAGGCGCCTTTGAAGAAGCTGCACTCATGACTGGACAGAAGACCGGAGAAGAGTGGGTCTACACGGCAGGACAGATGAGGGCCGAGTGAGTATATGTTTGGACATTGTTTTAACTTCTTCCCGGTTGTCTTTATCACAGCAAAATGGTGGATTCAAGCAAATCAGAAAATATGTGGATTCCAGTGAAACTGGATTTTTTTTTTTTAAATTTGAGGTAAATTGAATTTGGCTTGAACCGATTTGCTCATCTTGGCTCTTGTACACTGCGGTCAGAGGCCATGTTGGATGATTTTTTTCATGATAACTTTTAAGTGATATTTAACTCACTCTTTTCTTTTAGTGGGATTGATGGATAGATAATATAGTGATCATACATATATTATAAAATATACAACAGAACATGGAATGGTGGCCAGACAAGGAGAAATACATAACATATGGTATAATGGTCTAAACATATTATTGTGAAATCCAGTATAGTTGGTAAGCAGATGCTTGAGCTATTAACGGAAGCAATTTCACGAATAATATAAAATGGCTATTTTGCTTACAGTAAGTACCCCACTGTTTGCTTGTTTATACAAATTGTTCTGAAAACTTCGGCCATGAAGCATTGAGAGACGCAATGATGAAGCAGTGATGTCTGCGGTGAAGAGACTAATTGTTCTGCTAATTCTTTGGCCTGGACAGGGATGTTTCAACACAACAAAGACCAGAAGAGAGTGCCCTGCTTTAAAGAGCTTGTTAAACTCAGTCATTGTTCAGCTGCCAAATTCTAACTGGTATCTGATGTAATCAATAGACCAGACATGACAATGGTAACAGTCCTTTATTGAATGCTCCTTAGGGTCTGTCTGGAACAATTGATCAACTGCTTTCAGTTAAAGAACACATTTACATAGGGTATTCATTTTTAATGGTTTTATAGACTTAATCTTAGGCTTAGATAATTATATAATAATACATACCCTCTAAAACGTGGCTACTGTATATGTGTGTTTTCTTAGGTTTCTTTGTTGCACAGAAACACTCATAGAATTATTGAAAAATCCAATATTTTCATCTTGGCTACTCATGTACAGAAACGCTAATGATTGTTTGATGTGTTATGTAAAGCCATTTAGAATAATAAACCAAATATTCAATGGAATCCTTTTTTTGCCATTGCACCCAAGTGAATTAAGAAAACTCAACATGACTGATTGTTCCTCCCTTTCTTCCTCCCCCTAAATCCCGAGCCTGTGTGTTCTGCATGTCATCTCTCCCTCTGCACTGTTCTGCCCTTCTGTGGGCACAGTCTTCAATTTTGATGGGCAGGCACCAGGGAGTCACTGCTACCTCACAGTGCAGGGGAGAGATGGCAGGCAGAATGTACATGTGTGGGATTTTCGGTCATCACAGGTACATACTTAAGAGAAGAGAAAGAGAAATTGGGGATAAAGAAGACCGGAGGCAGGCTTATCTTTCAGGCAGTACACGCCCCATAGCCCGAAAGACAGAAACTATAATATAGGATTTTTCCAAAATGACCCATCCAGGAGGCATACAGGTATGGCTAATTTCACTTTTATGCTACCTGTATGACAATATGAATAACTAGAAAAAACCCCACAAAAGACAAGAGAAGGAGAAATTGGGGACAAAGAAGACCGGAGGCAAGCTTATCTTTCATGCAGTACACGCCCCATAGCCCGGGAGACAGAAATTATAATATAGGATTTTTCCAAAATGACCCATCCAGGAGGCATACAGGGATGGCTAATTTCACCTTTATGCTACCTGTACGGCAATATAAATAACTAAAAAAAAAAAACACAAAAGAGAAGTGAAGGAGAAATTGGGGAAAAAGAAGACCAGAGGCAGGCTTATTTTCCAAGTAGCACACACCCCATAACCTGGAAGACAGAAGATATAAAACAAGAATTTTCCAAAATTGACTATCATCGAGGAGGCATATATGGCTAATTTCACCTCTATGACACCTGTATGACAATATAAATAACTAAAAAAAACACAAAAGGGTGACAGATTCCCATTAAGGTGTTATTCATCCATCGCCACGTTCTAATACCTTTTTTTCTTTTGATGTACCGTAACTGTATTTTGATGAAGTCTTCTGTATTGTCTTTTCCACTGGCATGGCTGTATGTTGATGAAGCTGATTATTTTCCAGTCAACAAGGCTGTATAATGATGAATTTAATATTTTGTTCTGCACTTACAGGAGAACTCCAGGCCCTGCCTATGGTCCCTTTAAAAACATTTAGACGCCATGGCAGCATATAAGAGGCTAAATGTTCTAAATGTTCTCCGATCTTGGCCGTTGTAAACTGTATAGCCTGTGCTGTATTTGGACGTCATGGGTTAAAGCTTTCGCTTCGTGAAAATGATTTGCTTAAACAAAGCTACCGGAAAGACTTAAGACCTTCCAATTCTCAGCTCCTTTTTTATAATTCAACCTGCACAGAGAGGTTGTTTGACCTTCTGAGACATCATAATTCCAATTCTGTACTTCAGAGAAGAAATATGGCTCCTTCCTTGCTCCCTTTGCATGTTCGCTGAATCAGATGAGACTTTCAAAAGCATACAGTTTTAAAAAGGAAGTTGACTTACCATCTCTAGACATTCCCAGGGCAAGACACTTTTGCAGTCTACAGTGTTGGCAGCGATTTCTATTTGTTCTGTCAATTAAACAGTTCCTCTGCCTTGGGCACGAGTAAGAGGCATTGTTTTGTTGACTCCTTCTGAAGAATCCCTGAAACGGTAAGATATAATAAAGTATGAGCTTGTTATTCATGTTTATTAGTAGGACTGTAATGAAAGATTGCCTCGGTATTAAGGAAAAGTTGCATTTTCAGGCTATTGATTTCTATATAATTTGTTCTCTCGCTGGATAACATTTTTCGTTTACACGACTCATAATAAGATGTCATATAGCCTCAAACTAAGCTCCGTCTAATGCAGACAGATAAAATGAAGCACAGACTAAAACTTATCAAGTGATTAAACTCTAACAAAGATGCATAGAAATTCTGGATGGCATATTTGTATAGCCCTTAGCAAATTAAGTGACCTACACAATACTTTGTGCTAGTGACTATAGATAGGGACATAGCTTTTTAGGTGCATCAAATGCAAACGCTTTTGAAAGTCTTTCTGGGCGTGGTGCATACAGTGCCATACTGTGCTTTTGGAATCATAGTACCAGTCTACTAGTTTTAACACTAGAAGTCCCAGAAATGTTGAGCTCCCCCTGAAGTTCCGAAAGAGGGTCAAATGACCCTTAGTCCAAACTGAATAGAACTAACTAGAAACTAAATGGCTAAACTCAATGGAAAACAACAACCTCCTGTGGTGCGACAGTAATGGCCTTAATTACAGAACAAAAGACGGTGATTATAGGATGTTAGCTAAAATCCTTCAGGTCATTCGACCCGTCTCTGGGTTCCAAAGCTAGAAATGTTAAATGACCCCTCTCTGGGACTTCTAGTGTTAAACATTGTTATATATACACAATATATTTTGTATTATTTTCTTCTTAAATGTAAAGTTAAACAACTCTCTCAATAGTCTTCATAACAAATTGTTCTGCCATTTCTCCTGCTGCACAGTGTCTATCAGTTCAGATGGCTCTCTCAGCTTTATCCTCTCCCTTCTCTTAAGGTTAGAGATAGCAGTAGGGAGGAGGAGCTGGTTGTACATTAGTGATAGGCAGTTCGGACCTCTTTGGTGATATGTATCATTTGGCTTTGCTCACTAAAAACCCCTCTTACCTATGTGTTCATCCACAGGTGAATACATATTTAAAGGAAATCTGTCACCAGGTTTTTGCCACCTTATCTAAGAGCAGCATACAGACAGACACCCTGATTCCAGTGATGTGTCACTTACTCAGCTCAGTTGCTTGCTGTATGTTCAATAAAATCGCTGTTTTATCAGCAGGACTAGTAAACCTAATTCCATGTTGTCTTCCATATTCATATGCTCAGTAAAACCCTGCCCCATCCCCCGATTGGCATCTTTCTTCCAATGCACAGAACATGTATTTAAAAAGCTGTCAATCGGAGTTGTGGATGAGATCATATAGAGCTCAGTATTTACAGATATAGTGGATCTGTATAAGATAAAACAGTGATTTTAGCAAAATTACAACAAGCAGCCCAGAATCTGTTAGACACAGTAGTCAGGTTTTCTGCCTTTACATCATGCTTCTCTCAGATAGGATAGCAAAAACCTGGAGACAGATTTCCCTAAAGGTATAATCACTGCTGTACCATGCGGTCAAAACCTCCAAGGTTTCAACTGCATGGGCATGGTTTTCGATACATTGGCAGCCAAACACAGATATTAACATCTAGAAAATGAGAAAAGCACAAAAGGAAATAAATTAGGGATGGAAGACGTTCTGATATATTAGCAGTGGAGAAACACATATATCACATCCAGCCTTAATTCCAGGTAGGGACATTTCCACAAGAGAATAATCTGAAAATTGGATCACACTGCAAAATGCATATTAGGGGGTTCAAAATGAATGTAGGAATGCAGATTGGAGGCTAAGGGCGGCTTTGCACATTGCGATATTGCACGTGCGATGTCGATGGGGTCAAATTGAAAGTGACGCACATCCGGCGTCGCAGTCGATATCGCAACATGTAAAACCTTTTTGATACGATGAACGAGCGCAAAAGCATCGTTATCGTATCATCGCTGCAGCCTCCGACATTTCCATAATGCCGGTGCAGCGACAGGTACGATGTTGTTCCTCGCTCCTGCGGCAGCACACATCGCTGTGTGTGAAGCCGCAGGAGCGAGGAACTTCACCTTCCCTGCCGCCGGCTGCAATGAGAAGGACGGAGGTGGGCGGGATGTTTACATCCTGCTCATCTCCGCCCCTCCGCTTCAATTGGCCGCCTGCCGTGTGACGTCGCTGTGACGCAGCACGACACGCCCCCCTAAGGAAGGAGGCGGGTCGCCGGCCAGAGGGACGTCGCACGGCAGGTATGTGCGTGTGAAGCTGCCGTAGCGATAATAATCGCTACGGCAGCTTTCACGAGATATCGCACGTGCGACGGGGGCGGGACTATCGCTGCAGCATCGGTAACACATTGTTACCGATGTCGCAATGTGCAAAGCCCGCCTAAAACTAAGTGCACTTTTATTAACCAGAGGTAATCACTAACAAATGTACAAATATTTTTTCCTCCATGTCAAAGGTGTTTATAGCTATTAACGCTATTAACTCATGTAAATTGAAAAGTTACGTATGTCCTTTGATCCTGTAAAGAAGAGCATAGGAGACATATGGCGTCTTAAGGCCAGGGTGCACTAGTGTATGGCATCCGATGAGAGAGAATCGGATGCTACATGCTAATGACACTCGGCTCAGGCTCTGCTGCGTGAGTGAACCTAATGTCATTATACTGTGATCCGATTCTCTCACATGCAAGAATTAGATTAATTTCTCCATTTTCTCTATTGACTATCTCTGCATATACAAAGCTGCACTTGGATGATATCTGACACCCATAGACTTGTATGGGTGTGCGTGATCCGATTTGCAGAGGCCCTCAAAGCATTCAGCAATTGTTTTCTTATGTCGAATTGGCAAGAGAAAAAAATCTCAGATCTGCTCTGCCTCATAGTATAACGTGGGTCTGAGGGCTATCTGATAAAACATCCAATAGCACTTGGCCATGTTATACGCGCTTGTGAGCGAGCCCTAATACAGAGAAACATGGCCTCTAAGTAGTCTTATACACTATGCCTACTTTCCTTGCTCAATACCTCTGTACATGCCACAGCTAATGGAGGATGACATCAGAAATAAAAATCTCTGAATGCTTCTGTACAGAGGCATATGGAGGTACAGTAAAGGGCTCATGTATGTTTTGTATCTCATGTATCATGTATCTCTTTCAGCAGGGGCATACCATTAGTGGAACCTGTGCAGCCTCACAGGGGCCCAAGAGGCAGTACACAAAGGGGTGCATTACAAGGAACTATTGGACTCCAAACAGCCCACACTTGTTTTTGCACAGGGGTCCTCTTCTATCCCTGTTTGCCTTGTCTATGGGAGATGTAAGTTCGTTATAACCCTGATACCAGAATGTGCTCCTATTTTGAATGGCAGTTTTGCAGCCTCTCCATGTATTAAAATCAATAACCATTATAATGAGAATGTTTGTTATTCAAGTCATTATGAAGATATTAAGGTTTCAACTCAATCCTAAAAAGATATACAGTGCCTACAAGTAGTATTCAACCCCCTGCAGATTTAGCAGGTTTACACATTCGGAATTAACTTGGCATTGTGACATTTGGACTGTAGATCAGCCTGGAAGTGTGAAATGCACTGCAGCAAAAAAGAATGTTATTTCTTTTTTTATTTTTTTTTTTTTAAATTGTGAAAAGTTTATTCAGAGGGTCATTTATTATTCAACCCCTCAAACCACCAGAATTCTGTTTGGTTCCCCTAAAGTATTAAGAAGTATTTCAGGCACAAAGAACAATGAGCTTCACATGTTTGGATTAATTATCTCTTTTCCAGCCTTTTCTGACTAATTAAGACCCTCCCCAAACTTGTGAACAGCACTCATACTTGGTCAACATGGGAAAGACAAAGGAGCATTCCAAGGCCATCAGAGACAAGATCGTGGAGGGTCACAAGGCTGGCAAGGGGTACAAAACCCTTTCCAAGGAGTTGGGCCTACCTGTCTCCACTGTTGGGAGCATCATCCGGAAGTGGAAGGCTTAGGGAACCACTGTTAGCCTTCCACGGCCTGGACAGCCTTTGAAAGTTTCCACCCGTGCCGGGGCCAGGCTTATCCGAAGAGTCAAGGCTAACCCAAGGACAACAAGGAAGGAGCTCCGGGAAGATCTCATGGCAGTGGGGACATTGGTTTCAGTCAATACCATATGTAACGTACTCCACCGCAATGGTCTCCGTTCCAGACGAGCCCGTAAGGTACCTTTACTTTCAAAGCGTGATGTCAAGGCTCGTCTACAGTTTGCTCATGATCACTTGGAAGACTCTGAGACAGACTGGTTCAAGGTTCTCTGTTCTGATGAGACCAAGATCGAGATCTTTGGTGCCAACCACACACGTGACGTTTGGAGACTGGATGGCACTGCATACGACCACAAGAATACCATCCCTACAGTCAAGCATGGTGGTGGCAGCATCATGCTGTGGGGCTGTTTCTCAGTCAAGGGGCCTGGCCATCTGGTCCGCATCCATGGGAAGATGGATAGCACGGCCTACCTGGAGATTTTGGCCAAGAACCTCCGCTCCTCCATCAAGGATCTTAAGATGGGTCGTCATTTCATCTTCCAACAAGACAACGACCCAAAGCACACAGCCAAGAAAACCAAGGCCTGGTTCAAGAGGGAAAAAATCAAGGTGTTGCAGTAGCCTAGTCAGTCTCCTGACCTTAACCCAATTGAAAACTTGTGGAAGGAGCTCAAGATTAAAGTCCACATGAGACACCCAAAGAACCTAGATAACTTGGAGAAGATCTGCATGTAGGAGTGGGCCAAAATAACTCCAGAGACCTGTGCCGGCCTGATCAGGTCTTATAAAAGACGATTATTAGCTGTAATTGCAAACAAGGGTTATTCCACAAAATATTAAACCTAGGGGTTGAATAATAATTGACCCACACTTTTATGTTGAAAATTTATTAAAATTTAACTGAGCAACATAACTTGTTGGTTTGTAAGATTTATATGCATCTGTTAATAAATCCTGCTCTTGTTTGAAGTTTGCAGGCTCTAACTTATTTGCATCTTATCAAACCTGCTAAATCTGCAGGGGGTTGAATACTACTTGTAGGCACTGTACCTGCATGCACAGGTAGGTGGTAAATACCTGGTCACTTGGTCACTAAGTAATGGGGCCCCCAATGACCATTAGAGCAGGGGTCCAGAACCTTCTATTTCTCCTCCTGATTTGGCAATCAAGCATGGATGATGCAATATAGAACTCAGCTGTTTCCATTAGCTCAACAATGGGGCCCCCTAATGATCAATAGAACAAGGGTTTGGAACCTTTTATTTCTCCCCCAGATTTGGCAGTCAAGCATGCATGATGAAATACACAACTCGGCTGTTTCCATTAATTCACCAATGGGGCCCCCTAATAATCACTAAAAGAGGGGTCTAGAACCTTCTATTTCTCCTCCTGACTTGGCAGTCAAGCATGCATACAACTCAGCTGTTTGCATTAGCTTAGTGATAGGACTCCCAATGTTCACTGGAACAGGGGTCCAGAACTTTCTTTTTCTCCTCCAGATTTGGCAGTCAAGCATTCATGATGAATTATACAACTCGGCTGTTTCTATTAGTTCAACAATGGGGCCCCCTAATGATCACTAGAACAGGGGTTTGGAACCTTTTATTTCTCCCCCAGATTTGGCAGTCAAGCATGCATGATGAAGTATACAACTCGGCTGTTTCCATTAATTCACCAATGGGGCCCCCTAATAATCACTAAAAGAGGGGTCTAGAACCTTCTATTTCTCCTCCTGACTTGGCAGTCAAGCATGCATGATAAAGTATAGAAGTCGGTTGTTTCCATTAGCTCAAAAATGGGGCCCCCAATGATCAGACAATTATCACCTGCACTAGTAAAAGATACACATCCATTGTGAGAATTCCCCTTCAATTTGTGTTAAATTCCCTATAAAGTATCAACATATTCTGCAGCCCAGTACAGTAACTATGATCCCTTTAAACCAGTCATATTTGCAATTTGTCATGTTACATGATTAAAGTTCACAACATGCTATGGTTGTGGGTACTATACCTATACACATTGCTGCTAGTGATAAAATATACCAAAAAATAATTAATTTGTTTTGGATGTGTTACATTCACAGGTATATTTTTAATCAGGTTTTGTAAATTCTTTAGTAAGATATTCAGTGAATGTATTACACCTTGAACTGAAGCATCAACCAGTTAACATATAAAAATCACATGAAGAACAGTGGTATTCAAAAAAAACCCATTTACTATGGGTCAATGTACAATAAAAAAAAACACAGAAACAACTCATCTATGTGCCCACGGCAGAACAAAGTAATGCAACCACATTGAGGTTTGCCATAGAAGATTAAGAAATTCTAGGATTCCAAAAAGCTTGAAGCTATACAAAACACGTAATACTAACCAGATCCAAGTTGGATTCTGTGTTTTATGTTTCCTGGATCTAAAATTTGGACTAAATAAAGCTTCACATTTTATCGGAATGCTGGATCTTTGTTGTAAAAAACCTTGATATTTGAAGAGTATATACAGCGGGTAAAATAAGTATTGAACATGACAAGTACATATATTGCTAAAGATACTATTGACATGACTTTCTCACCAGATATTGGTAACAACTAGGGATGATCGAATACCTCAAATATTTGGCTACGCCCATGTTCGACGACTAGGTCGCCGCTATTCGACTATTTGCGAATATTCGATGTGCAATGTAAGTCTATGGGAAACCTGAATAGTTGCCGAATAACAACTATACAGGCTTCCCATAGACTTACATTGCGCATCGAATATTCGCATAGCGGCGACCTATTCGTCGAATATTCGCGAAGCTGATTATTGCTGAATATTTGTGATATTCGATCATCCCTAGTAACAACCCATCCAATCCACACAGGCAAAAAAATCAAATCATAGATGTCCATAAATTTAGTGACATGTAATAATGAGAAATGACACAGGGAAAAAGTATTGAACAGATCAAGAAAAAGAGGTAAAAAAAACCCAAGAAAAGTCATGACACCAGCTGAAATCTATAGTTATTGGAAAGCATTCCTGCCACTTGGTGAAAAATAATATAAGCTGATTGAACTGATGGCGCATAAAAAGGTGTCATGCTACCAAGGTGCCACACAAGAAACATCTCATGATGGGTAAGACCAAAGAACTGTCTCAAAATGTTTCCAACCTTACTATTGCAAAACTTACTGTTGGCATGCCCGATGCCTTCATATGTTATATTAAACATGAAAAGCTCCAGCTGTAATGTGATCGATAATCCTGCCTAGAGCGGAACAATGTTGGCAACAATGGCAAGATTTTATGGGAACTACATCCTCAGGGACTTTACTGTGGTGAGGAAAGTAGTGGAGGAGGAAATGTAGACTAAAAGTTATAGTTTAATGTACTTCTAAACAAAGTTTATACATCAAACTTGTTTCTGCTTTAAGGTCTGTTCTATCTACTGTATCCAGCATTACACTGAGAATGGTAGCCTCATTAACCATGACCTAGTACAGTAAAATACCTGTACAACCTCGTGGCTTACCCGATAAACCAGTAAAATCTGTGATATATCACAGCAGCTTCCCGCCTCTCTCCAGCGGAGGAGAACATTTACACGCTATTATGCCATCATCATATATTCTATGTCCACATGGTGATATGTGGTATCCTCCCGTTTATAACAGTTGTAACGGTTTTACATCTCCTCTAGCTTTTTCTCGTTTCTTTCTAAAGCCATTTTACAGATTGCTTCTTAATACGCCATCAGTTTAAGTGGTACTACTTGTTTTCCCTCTCTTCCAATTACAAGGCTTTGCTTGTTAGCTTTAATACTTTATGTTGCTGTCATTAAAAGGAGTTTACTTCAGAAAAGTGTGTCATTGACTTTTATTGTGATGGTGGCATGGCTCTGCTGGAGCAGCCTACAGCACATAGCTTTGTGAAGGGTAAGTAAGGCTATGTTTTGTACTACACTAATATTAGATGATTTAGGCAATTAGGTAGTGATGCAAAAAGAGCAAACAGAGAGCGCGCAGAGGAAGGAACTGTTAAGAGTTCTCACAGCCTATACCAACTCAACAAAAACTGTCCTACACTTTATGAAAAGTCACAGAAGACTAATTCATTACCACGTTTACATCTGATATAATATAGAAAAATAGTTTAATAGGGACAATATAAAAGTGGGAAAAAGAAATTAAAGAAGCTCTAGTATCTCTTGACTCTTATTCCAAATAAGTAACATTTCTAGACAATTTTTTTTTAACATTTTCCTGTTAATTGTTTTGAAAACTTATGACTAAATGGACAATTATATGTTAAAAAAGTAGCACTGACAAAATTATCTTCCCTAACCCTTTCTAGATATGTCTGTAATGTTGTATATTTATATTAAAATACTTAACGATCACCTTCTTCTCCAGTTCAAACGTCATTCCAATAATCTTCTGGGTCACTTTGTGGCTTCAAACCAATCACAGGGGTTTATATGTGGACCAGAAGCTGCTTTCACAATGTACCGGTAAGTCTACGGGTAGGCTTATATTGTTGGAAGTAGTAAAAACCCACACAAAATTATGTGTGTAAACTGGCAAGGGAGAAGAGCACTCAAGTGACCCAAAAGAGGACTAGAGCAATGTTGGAAACCATGGAACACAGCGATTGGTGCATATTTTAACATATCTACAATACATTACAGACATATTTAGACAGTTTTAGGCGATAATTTTTTTGTCGGGAGTGCCTCTTTAATTAACACACTTTTAACAAGGTGTATTCTTACATGATGATTACTTATTTTACATTTTTTATTTACTTAGTTTACACTTTCAAAATGGATTATATAGTCATTCTGACATGAATTTCCAATTAATTACACCAACATCATTGGGGTTCTCCAGGACTGAACTAATGATGACCTATCTGCAGGAGATGGTTGTGGGTTCCGACAGATTACAGCTGAACAGATTGGCATGCCGGGTGCCAGACCTCGCCAATCTTATAATGCTATCCTATCCTGTGGTGTCAGAACTCCACCAACTATTGTACCATCAATAATTCTGTCCTAGACAAATCCTTTATTAATGTATGCAGTTTTAGTGTGAAATCTGGTGACAAGTCGGCGCTAAGATTGTTATCAAGTTTAGTGAAAACTGGGTTTTCATTCTTGTACCAGGACATTGACTTATTTGGAGCAGAATGTGCTGGTAGACTTTGATTTACAGGTAAATATTCTAGAATTCTGTCTATTTCCAGTGTTGATGAGGGTTGACAAACAGTGACATAATGCCGCAAAAAACAAAGAAAAAAATGGTAGGCACGCAACCGAATAGGTTAAAACAGTCCTTTGTTTCATCCCGACAGAAGGATAGGGGGAGGATGCGGGGAGCAGGGATGAGCTGTTTTGTGCGGAGGATCACGCTTCTACAGGTCCAGACTATTTGGGTGAGTGCCTACCATAATGGCTGCAAGTTTAGATCTTTAGTGTTGGACAATTGTTCTGTTTTGCTTAGAAATAGTGACCTGATGACTACTGGTCGTGAAAAGAAGTATTCAAAGAGGTTCAGGTTAAGTTGTCTGAAACCTTGTTTCTCCTAAAGAACGGAAGCACAAAAGTAATCAGGCACTTCTATTACCAGTAAAGGCACACTTACACTTTGCAATTCGCAACATGCATGCAGCATCATGTTTACTCAGGCCGTCCAGGCTTCAGATCTGCACTAAATGATCAGTAATAGATTGTCCAGTGTGCATAGGTTGCCCTTACTTTCGGCAGCACAAGTCCTGTGTCCAAGGGATACTGCTTTGCCGAGAATTATGAACTTTATGCAAACCAAAAGATAATTTCACCGACTAACGAGTGTCTTGCTCATTCATCAGTTGATAGTCGGTCAGTTTAGATTGCACGATTGCTCCCTTGTACAACTAAACTAACATAAGTGGTGGTCAAGCATAACCAGCACATTGAAAACGCATGAGGAAAACGCTCATCCTGAATGGATGGTACTGTAGTTGCCCCCTCTGGTCAGGCTGATTAGGAGCGTAGATTAGGCTTTTATAATGTAAAAATAGATGAATAAATACAATAGCTGTAGTGGTACAAATTTATAATAAAAGTTATTTTACATCAGCATCATACCCCAAATGTACAAAAATGCACAGAAAATGGTGATAATGGAGAATTTAGATCCTTTATAAAGACACATCACTTTTATGTTAAGTTGAACAAAACTGTCATACTTCTCTTATGCCAGACTCGTCATCCATTTCTCTTGTCAACCTAACTTTTTGTTAAGTTTTAATATAATTCCCGTACTTATCTGCACTTTAATCTCACCAAAGGCAATTTTCTAAAATGCTGCCCACACTTATCATATAACCATCAGCCTTTAATCTTACAAAATCTTTAATCTTACAAATACAAGTTTTACATTCTAATTTAATAGCAAAATCACCATTTTTCTACCCAGAATCCATGCGCATTTTACTAAATAGAGAATCAGATATAAGTTCAGTATTATCATTCTTTACTTAATTGTTGGCAGTTGCAGATGGACTTTGTAGTCTGAAGAGAAGACAAGTTACTCATCATTGTGTCCACATTAAAATTAAAGGTGACAATTAGTAAAGGCCAGTAATTTTGCAATTAGTGCACTAATTGATAGCCCATTCCTAATGCCGTGATGGGGTAAGTAATGGGTACTCCTCCTGTTTTTAGTATTGGTGAGCGTATTATTCTATTTACCAAGTGTAATTGATCTGGTCAGAAAAAATAAGTGTGAATAATAATGTGTAAATCATGATTTTGCTCAGTGCCCCCACCAGAAGTAGACCCCTTATATGCTTGGTGCATTCTATCCTGCAGTCTATCAAGAAGCAGACATTGAAGGCTTAAAAAAGTTATTTTACTTAAATTATACAATTGTAATACATTAAATAAGAGACTTCATGTCATGCACATCTCTGCAACGATGTCTTAACCTCCAGGAGCAATCTAATCTCAGGTTTGGCTTCATTTTGCTCTCATTTTTTTCTGGAGCTACTTAAGGGGTGTACAAAGTTTACATAATTTGATAGGTGGAGCAGCTGGTGTGACCTACTTCTTGTTAACCATCTCTTCTTAAATGTGGTTAAGAGCAAAGATGTTACTGACACCACACACATTACACAAATTGTAATATTCATTTAGAATTAACGGATACATGGCTGTTATTATGTCTATAAGAGTGCTTTCATACTGCATTTTGTCCCTTGTTCAGTGGTCTCGTTGGGTCTTACGTACAACCCCCCTACAAAACGAGGTTCAATCGTGTGTGCTGATGGAGCCATTGACTAATGGTGTAAGTTGAGTCATCATGTGCTCTGTTGTGCACCACATTTGGGCATATACATCTACTGAAGTCTTCTACATCTGGTTGTCTGCCGCCAGTAGAAGTAAATACATTAAAATGGTGCACGACAGAGTACACGGAGACACCGACTGCACCATTATAGTCGATTTCCCCATTGGCGAATACGTTCAAATCCTGTTTTGCAGGGGGATCGGAAATAAGCCCTGAAGGGACCACTGAATAGGTGAAAAAAAGCAGTGTGAAAGCACCCTTACTGATAAGTCCTTGTTTTCATTGAAAATTAAATTTATTTCAATCAGTTGTCAAACAGATACATAAAATGTACTGAGTCACAGCTCAGGCTGAAATACAGTACATACAATTAGAGATGAGCGAACCTGTTCGGTTTGCATTTGTCAATTTCAGATGCAGTATGAGCCTAGGCCAGTTCGTTTGGGCTCGGTTTACTGAACACTTTGCTCAAAAGTCGGCAATGTTCAGTAAGGGGTACTTTGCACGTTGCGACATCGCTACTGCGATATTCTCGGGGTCAAATCGAAAGTGACGCACATCTGGCGCCGGTAACGACGTTGCAACATGTAAAGCCTAGAAGCACCGATAAACGATCACAAAAGCGTCGTAAATCGGTGATCTGTGTAGTGTCGGTCATTTCCATAATTTCGCTGTAGCGACAGGTACGATGTTGTTCCTCATTCCTGCGGCAGCACACATCGCTGTGTGTGAAGCCGCAGGAGCGAGGAATATCTCCTTACCTGTGTCCCGCCTGCATTGAGGAAGGAAGGAGGTGGGCGGGATGTTTACGTCCCGCTCATCTCTGCCCCTCCGCTTCTATTGGCCGCCTGCCGTGTGACATCGCTGTGACGCTGCACGACCCGTCCCCTTAGGAAGGAGGCGGGTCGCCGGCCACAGCGACGTTGCAGGGCAGGTAAGTGTGTGTGAAGCTGCCATAGCGATAATGTTTGCCATGGCAGCTATCGCAAGAGATCGCATCTGCGACAGGGCGGGGACTATTGTGTTCGGCATCACTACAATAGGCTAGCGATATTGCAGCGTGCAAAGTACCCCTAAGTGTTCATTTGCAGAAAACCCAACTCCCAGTTCCATCACAGCCATGTCAAGTATTGGCATGGCTGTAATTGGCCAGGGAAATCACTGTAAAAAAGTAAGCAAACGAAGCTGTAACTGCTCCCGTGGCTGTACTTCTGTGGCTGCTGATTATCCCTCATCCAAATTCATTGCTTTCTCAGCCCACCTGCATCTCTGATTGACTGCAGTTAGACCTCACCCCCACCCTCTCTGCATGTCTACATCATGGTATAAAATAAATAAAATTGGCGGCTTTTTTTTTAAAAAAAAAATATTTCAGATTTCAGCACCAAAGTTGCACCTCCTGGAAGAAAACTGCACTGCAAGGATGTCAACAACCATTTTTGTGCATTTTTTTTCAAATAGATGCAGATGGGTGCTGAAATTTTTACACTATATTCCTGCATCCAATCTACACCTCCTGGCAAAAAAAAAAATCGCATCACTACTGCATTACACCACATGTGGTAGTGATGCATTTTTATTCCAGAAAATGTAGGCTGGGTGCAGAAATATGATGTAGAAATTTCAGCACCAAAGCTGCATCTCTTAGCAAAACATTTTGCAGTTTATGCCAGAAGATGCAGGTCTGTGAACTCAGTGAGACATCAGACATCCCCTGATGTTGGTTACCTGTGGTCACAAGTGGAGGACCGTGGGAACCTCCACCTGTGGTCCCAACTAACCCGAGTGACTTCACCGCTGATCACTGGGGCTCAGTCTCTGCCTAAAGTTGCAGCGTGCGGTCATGTTCTATGGCTGCTCACTGTGCCTTCAAATGTAGCAGAGCTGGAATCGACGTGGACCTTATGTGGATTACTTCGGACCTGGATCTTTTGGGGGTTAATAAAGTGGTGAAAAAGGGTGTTTTTTTATTTTTTTTTTTTTTTAAAATAAAGTAATTTTTTGAGGTTTGTGTTTATTTACTTTCACTTACAGATTAGTAATGGGGGATCTCATAGATGCCTACCATTACTAATCTAGTACTTAGTGGTGGTTGTAAGCTAACATTAACCCCCTTATTACCCCAGTTGCCACCGCACGAGGACAATCGAGAGGAGCTGTGTAAAGTGCCTGGACTGTGACATCTAATGGATGTGGCAGTCCTGGGTGGCTACAGGCTGCTATTTTTAGGCTGGGGGGGCCCAATAACATTGGGTTGCCCAGCCTGAGAATACCAGTCACTAGCCGTTGAGCTTTATCATAGCTGGGTGTCACAATTGGGGGGACCGCACGTGTTTTTTTTTTAAAAAATTGTAAATAATAATAATAAAACAAAGCATGCGGTTCCTCTTATTTCAATAAACATCCAAGATAAGCGCATAGCTGGGGGCTGAAACTCATATCCATGGGCTTTATTTTTGCTGGTATCAGTAGATGAGGGGACCCTGTGAAAATGTTATTTATTTATTTTAAACCACAATACAGACGTGCAGCCAAGGTCTAACCAATCACAGATGCTGTCTGGGGGCAGGGTCTGACTGCAGCCAATTAGAGATGCCGGTGGGCAGGGAAAGCAGTGAATGTGGATGAGGAATAATCAGCGGTCCCAGAAGTACAGCCACGCTGGAGACTAGGTAAGTATGTCCTGCTTTAATTTCTTTCTATTACAGCCCCCCTACAACATTTTACAACACATAAGTTTGGCCTCCCATTGAATTCAATGGGCTTGGTATGTTCGACAAATTGTTCACAAACTGTTCGGCTAACATCGGGAAGCTCGGTAAATATTGGCGAATCAAACTTTGAAAGCTTCTCCTATACTTGCAATGTTAAACACGTATAACACATGGATGTCACAAGGATGACACAAGGTGCTGTACGTGTTTTTCATAGACTCATAAATAAACTTATATTGGGTTTTGTTATCCGTGATGACGGAAAAAAAAGGACGTCTTCATGAAAAACATGGACACGTGAATATCACTGTAGATTATAATAGGGATGTGTTGTATCCATGAATTAAACAGATATAATGCATACAAGCAACACGGACGTGTGAATAAGGTCTTAGGGGTACTTTGCACGTTGCGACATCGCTACTGCGATGTCGTCGGGGTCAAATCGAAAGTGATGCACATCCGGCGCCAGTAATGACATCGCAACGTGTAAAGCCTAGATGCACCGATAAACGATCGCAAAAGCGTCGTAAATCGGTGATTTGTATAGTGTCGGTAATTTTCATAATTTCGCTGGAGCGACAGGTACGATGTTGTTCCTCGTTCCTGCGGCAGCACACATCGCTGTGTATGAAGCTGCAGGAGCGAGGAACATCTCCTTACCTGCCTCCACCGGCTATGCGGAAGGAAGGAGGTGGGCAGGATGTTTACATCCTGCTCATCTCCGCCCCTCCACTTCTATTGGCCGCCTGCCGTATGACATCGCTGTGACGCCACACGACCCGCCCCCTTAGGAAGGAGGCGGATTGCCGGCCAGAGCGACGTCGCAGGGTAGGTAAGTGCGTGTGAAGCTGCCGTAGCGATAATGTTCGCTACAGAAGCTATCACAAGATATCGCTGCTGCGACGGGGGCGGGTACTATTGCGCTCGGCATCGCTACCATCGGCAAGCGATGTCGCAGCGTGTAAAGTACCCCTTAGATTGCATTACAACCCATGCAACAGAAATCTCTTATCAAATCACTGAATTAATGTAAAAAAATATATTCTACATATGTGACGTATATATGATTTTTATAATACGGTGTGTGTGTATATATAAATATATATATACTATATATATATTTTATACACTTGTGATTTTCCATAGAAATGCATTCAAGCCTGAGTTAATGCACCGAATACACACACGCTCGTGAGATATTTTGCCTTCACATCTTGTCTTAACTCTTACCTTGCAACCTTCGCAAGTGATGACACCATAGTGGATTCCTGAAGATTTATCTCCACAAATTTTGCATGGTATCACTTCAATTTGTGCTGTAGAAAAGAGAAGAGACAGCTCAGCTGACATGGCACATTTTTATTTAGCCTTTTCTATCCTTGGTCAATGACTACAGCATCAGATTTTGATGATTAAAAAGAAGTAAAATGTAGCATTCAGAATGCATAAGTAGAAAAACAGATCTCAGATTTAAGCTTCTCCTCAAATACATAATTTAATAGCAATATCCCGTATTTGCATGCTCTAAGACCCAGCACAAACATTTCTCTAATCCCTCTGCAGTCAGAATAAACATTTTAATGCAACTTGGTTTGTGGTTTTTATGTTAATACTGTGCTTTTTTTTTTAGGTCTGATGTTTATATCATTAAACGGTTTACATTATCATTTGCTTGTTTGTTCTAATAACAGTCACTGAAATAAGAAAGGGTTTACACAAAGAGTGTTACACCTAATACAATCAATGTCCAATTCAACTCCGCTCTACTTATCCGGCGTCTTGTTTATAATCAAGAGGGATTATTTGACTATGAGGAACGTAATGAAGTATTATACAATCCTGCCTCGCAACGGCTTACTATATTTTCGCTCTGAATTGCACCTGTACAAGGATACTTGAACATAGTGATTGTATTCTTGCCCGAGAGCCATTTATCCTTTGTGTCAAAGCAGGACAGGGATGTGTAACTGAAAACTCCTGTTATTAATTGTATACACAAGGTGAAAAGAAGCTATTGCTTTCCATGAAACATCTTAAATTACTGTAACTAACACTCTCTGTACCAAGTTTCCTTTGCAGTGTTAATGAGTGTCACAGTCTCTAACATTTCCTTCACAATGCATGTCTAATCGTGTAGGATTGCAAGATTTTTCACTTTTTCTGAACCACATTGTCATCAATTCACTTAAGAGCGTTTTTACACCCAGCCATAGAATCATCCCCAATGTGTATCACAGTTGTCCACAATTAGAAGAATTGTTTGGGTTGCACAATTTTTAGTAGGAGACATCAAAGTTTGGGATAGATTACCACGTCTTATTTTTCCTTTAATAGGGCCTATGTTTATTTATTAAATGCCTACATACAAACATAAAGGGTATAGCAATCTATGAAGGACAGAAAAGTGGTTTAAAGGGAACCTGTCACCAGGCTTTTCCCTTATGAGCTGCGGCCACCACCAGTGAGCTCTTATATATGGCATTCCAGTATATTGTATATACGTGCCCAGGCCTCTCTATAGAACATAAAAAACACCTTTATTTTACTCATCTAGGGGGCAGTCCAAACTGATGAGTGTCACTAGTCTTGGTCCGGCACCCCCTCCATCTTGTCTGATCACTGTCCTCCTTCTTCTGAAACACATCTTACGTCATCCACACAGCTTGGCATTGCGCTCCTGTGCAGGTGCACTTTGTTCTGTCCTGCTCAGGGCATATCAAAGTACTATAATGTGTAGGAGTGAGGAAAGTTTAAAGTCCACCTGTGCATGCGCACTACAGTACTTTGCTCTGCACTCAGGCAGGCAGATCAAACTGCACCTGCTCAGGACCGCAATGCCGACCTGTGTGGATGACATAGGACGCGTCATCCACACAGGCCTCAGAAGAAGGAGGATGGCGATAGGACAAGATGGAGGAGGTACTGTACCTGCAAGCAACATCACCCACCTAACCAGACCACCCTCTAGGTGGGTATTATAAAGGTGTTTTTGCATTATACACAGAGGCCTGGACTCTTATACACAGCATTCTAGAATGCTGTATATAAGGGATCACTGGTATTGGCAGCAGCTCATAAGGGAAAAACCTGGTGACAGGTTACCTTTAAGATCAGATCAACATGCTACTGAATAATAAAGGAGTGCATTACATGGAATGTGGTCTGCCTTGAGAACGTTTCATGCTAAAAGTCCGACTGCATTATTACACAGATAAGCCTGTTGATTCCTATATGACCTCAAAGCACTATTCCAAGTGGGAGAAATCGAATTTCGAAGCTTTGTCTGGAAGTGCACTAGGGCAGGATGATGCACTTCTAGCTTCTCAGTCTCAGCTGTATTTCCTATCTAGCATCATCTTCCCCTGGATGATTGGCAGGTCAGTCACCATGTACCTGAGAAAGTGACCTATCAGCCATGGAAGAATGCTGCTAGCTGGGAAAAAAGCCTGAAGCTGAGAAGTTAGAAGTGCATCATCACGCCTCAATACAAACAAAAAAGGAAAAATAATTTTATCACTGCTGGAGCACTGCTCTTTTAAAGAGCTACACAATCATATAAATGGTTTGGTGAGGGTATAATTTTCTGACAAGTTTCCTTTAAAGGTGTTAGCCACTTTAGTATAATAGATGTGTTGGAGCCTTGATTTTGTGGTGCTCATATATATGTATTAGAGGTTCTCCTCGAGTATTAGTCCAGCCTTCCTCACAGAATACATAGCGCTCTTCTCCTCAAAAAGGCAGTTGATTAAAGGGAATCTGTCAGTAGGTTTTTGCTACCTTAGCTTAGATCAGCATGATGCAGACAAAGAGATCCTGAATCCAATGATACATCACTTAGGGTGGCTTTACACGCTGAACATTATCGCTACGGCAGCGTCACACATACTTACCTGCTTGGCGACGTCGCTGTGACCGGCGAACCGCCTCCTTTCTAAGGGGGCGGTTGGCTCGGCATCACAGCGACGTCACTAAGCGGCCACCCAATCAAAGTGGAGGGGCGGAGATGAGCGGGATGAACATCCCTCCCACCTTCTTCCTTCCTCATTGCTAGCGTGTGGCAGGTAAGGAGAGGTTCCTCGTTCCTGCGGCGTCACAAGTAGCGATGTGTGCTGCCGCAGGGACGAGGATCAACTTCGCCCACGCGACAGCAGCGATAATAGGGAGAGGACCCCCATGTCAATGAGGAGCAATTTTGGACGTTTTTGCAACGATCCAAAATCGCTCCTAGGAGTCACACACAACGAGATCACTACAGCGGCCGGATGTACGTCACAAAATCCGTGACCCCAACGAGATCGCTGTAGCAATCTCGTAGCGTGTAAAGCTTGCTTTAGATTAGTGGCTGCAGCTTTTCCAACACAATCAGCATTTTTAGATTTAGCCATGTAACAGAACTGAGTAAGCTTCCCAACCCACACCAAGCTCTCTATACAGATTGAGCATTGACAGGGAAGTGTCAATCAGAGGAGGTGGGGGGAGGGGAGGCGGAACAGCGTGTGCGTAACTTTGTAGTCCAAAAAAATAAAATGGTTCTGTGCTTAAACAAACAAAGCAAATAAACAACAGATCAAACCTTAACAACATAAGCATTCCTGAACTTTCTGTGTTAACCATTGCAGCATGCTGTTTTCAGCTTACATTTCAAAAACCTGCTGACAGATTCCCTTTAAGGAGGCACATGTGATCAGATCTGTCCATCTCCGTCAAAAATGCTACAAAGGTGAACTGTGAATTGTTTATTAATTGGAGGAAGATTTTGGAAAGCACTCATCACATGTTCTGAATATCAGCTGCCACTTTAAGAACAAGGGAGCTGTGCAGTCTTCAAGGAAACAATAGAAGAGACCCTGTAATACTTATATATTAATGCGCACCATAAATCCATGTCCACAACACATTTACTTACCACAACATAAACCCTAATCCCTTTAATTCTATCTATACAATGGAATTTCTAAAAGGCGTCATCTAGAATTATCAATGTTTTGTCCCTAAGTTAAGTCATCAGTATCAGACAAGTGAAGATCTGACTCTCGACGCCCCAGTCTTATTCTATTTGTGGAAAATCTTATATAGTTGACTACATATATACCTTATAGCGTCATTTGTTTTCTGAAATAAGAATATTATTCTGCTTCGTCAAGCTTATCCTGCTTACTATAGAAATAACATGAGTGATTTAAACAAGCATGCATAAAGTGGAGTTGTGGGAGATGGCTGCCGTCCGAACAGCTGTTTCATGTCTATGTTCAGCTTCAGTCATCTAGAGAATTAGATCTGTATCCAGACATAAGGCCATTTTTTATATCATTTATTTTTCAGAAATAGGAGTTTATACAGTCAGGGCTTTTTTTATGTCCTATTGTATATACTGTAATGCTACAGTAAATGAGCACTGAATATTATACTATTTTGCACACCTGAAAATGTAGTGTTTCCTCTGATTCTTTCTCATCATACTTATTCTTTATCACTAGGCAGGAAAAAGCCATTGAGGGAACAAGCCAACATTTACAAGCAGGAGGGGAATAGTCTGGAGTCTCCATTGCATGTTAATCTTTCATACCAAAAGCAGAATAAAGAGCAATCCAGCACTCAAGGGAGAAAGGTAGCCGAGGGAAGAACACATCACGCCTGGCTAAGTAGAATCCTTACAACGCTCCCTGAAGGAAATTTATAACATTTCTTGTCAATATGGCTACAGCTTTGTGAACTTCATAAGGCAAGAGCATCTTCTCATTAATAGCAATGGCAAATGTTAGCCATTTCGGGATATATTAACTTCTTCAAGACCAGGCAATTTTCCATTTTTCGTGTTTGTTTTTTTGCTCCCCTTCTTCCGAGAGCAGTAACTTTTTTATTTTTCGATCACTGTTGCCATATGAGTGCTTTTTTTGTGGGATGAGTTGTGCTTTTAAATGAAACCTTGAATTTTGCCATACAGAGTACTGGAAATGGCAAAAAAATTCCAAGTGTGGAAAATTGCAAAAAAAAGTGTGATTGCACGATAGTTTTTGGGATATTTTATTCACTGTGTTCACTATATGGTAAAACTGATGTGTCAGTGTAATGCCTCAGGTTTGTATGAGTTCGTGGACACCAAATATGTATACATGTATAGGTTTACTATTATCTAAGGGATAAAAAAAAAATTCAGAAGTTTGTCCAAAAAAGTGGTGCACTTTTTGCGCCATTTTCCGTGACCCATAGCGTTCTAATTTTTCAGGATATAAGGCTTAGTGCGGCTTACTTTTTGCATCTCGAGCTGTCGTCTTTAATGGAACCATTTTGAGCAAAATTTGCAACAAGTAAAAAACGTAATTTTAGCGTTTGGAATTTTTTTGCCGCGACGCTAGTTACCAATCAGGTTAATTGATTTTATATGTTGATAGATTGGGCATTTCTGAACGTGGCGATACCAAATGTGTATATAGTTTTAATTTTTTTATTGTTTAATTTTCAATGGGGCAAATGGGGGTGATTTGACCTTTTAGGTTTTTTTAAATTTTTTAACTTTTTTTTGTTTACTAGCACAGCTCTGATCAGCAGAAATGCAGCATTCCTGTTAGAGATGCTGCTCTGTCAGCTCTAACAGGAAATCCGTCATGATAGTGACAGGAGTCATCACATGACCCGTTGCTAATATGCAACTATCGGCTACCGATGATCACATCACTGGGCCTCCGATGGTGGCAAGGAAAGGTGCGTTCCCTGCCGCGACCATTTAAATCGCACTGTCACATTTTGACAGCGCGGTTTAAGGGGTTACCAGGCGTGGGTGGATCACAGATCCATCAGCGCCTGTTAGCCACACATGTCTGTTGTTCAAATCAGCAGACATGTGCAGGGATCACTGCCGGCTCATCACAGCAGCCAGCGGTGATTACCCCAACATGATTTAGGACATATAGGTATGTCCTAGGTCATGAAAGGGTTAACACTAGAAGTCCCAGAGAGGGGTCATTTAACATATCTACCTTTGGAACCCAGAGACGGGTCGAATGACCTGAAGGATTTTAGTTAACATCCTATAATCACCGTCTTTTGTTCTGTAATTAAGGCCATTACTATCGCACCACAGGAGGTTGTTGTTTCCATTGAGTTTAGCCATTTAGTTTCTAGTTAGTTCTATTCAGTTTATTGTATTTGTCATTTGACCCTCTTTCGGGACTGCAGGGGGGAGCTTGTCATTTCTGGGACTTCTAGTGTTAAAGGGAATCTGTCAGCAGGTTTTTGCTACCTCAACTGAGAGCAGCATAATGCAAGCAAAGGCATTCTGAATCTAACGATGTCTCATTAAGATTAATGGCTTCAGCTGTTCTGACACAATCAGAATTTTTAGATTTAGCCATCTAGCAGAGTCCAGAGAGCTGTCCCGCCCACACCAGGCTCTCTATAGATATTGTACATTGATAGTGAGATGCCAATCAGAGGAAGGGGCATGTCAGACTGCCGTGTGTGTGACTTTGTAGTCCAGCAATAATAAGTCCTGCTTATACACAACAGATCGTATCTTGGCATGACAGGCATCCCTGAACTTTCTGTGTTAACCCTTGCAGCATGTTGACTTCAGCTTAGGCCTGTTTCAGACGTCAGTGATTCTGGTACGTATGTGCTAGTTTTTATACATAGCAGAGGACACATGCAGACCCATTATAATCGATGGGTCTGCTGACATATCAGTGATTTTTCACTGACTGTGTCTCCATGCGGTGTGTGCGTGATTGCGGCACGAAGACATGTCAGTTTTTTTCTGGCATCACTGATGACCCACGGACCACACTATGGTGTGTTCCGTGAAACACGTACCAGAAAAACATGGAAACTGAAAATATAAAGCATTTTTAACTCACCTTCTCCAACAACGCTGTGTTCTGCCTCTGCTGGCTGCTGCTTCAGAGCCAGCTAATTACTGTCATGCATATTCATGTATGCAGCCACAGCCGACTCGGAAGTAGCTTCAGCGGGGTCAGCGGCGACAGGAAACACACCAGAGCCAAAGAGTTCAGCACCACGGACAGCAGTAGCGGGGACAGGTGAGTTTATTTCCATGTGCAATCACGGATAACGGATCACGTATCATGGATTGCACATGGACAACCCATTCGTGCCGTGAATCACAGAACACAGAGGGATATATGCGTTTTTAACACATTAGTGAAAAACGTCTGTGTTTTTCACTGACGTGTGAGAAAGGCCTTACATAGCAAAACCTGCTGACAGATTCCCTTTAAGGGTTTATTAAAACATGCAGTGATTTAGCAACTATCCGAATAGCACAATTAGTCAGATAGTCTAGAAAAAAATCCCACAATCAGCATTTGCTCTCATAAATAATCTGTCTTTTGTTGAGTTTAATATCACATCTTCCTATTAAGATTTAAGGTGGCAGACACAATAAAACTTGTTTTAGTGTTAGAATAAAATGACTTGAGCAGAGTTTTCTGCATAGAGCTGTAGGTCTGTTCTGCTGATAGTGCACACTTTCCCTAAAGAGATTAGGATTCTAATCCCAAATATTATACTGCACAGCCTATCTTATATTTGAGCTCATCAGATCCAGCATTCTGCATGTAATCTCCAGCAGCATTACCCAGTGTTTATATAAGCCGTTGCTGTTTGAGCAATGATGACTGAGCTCTTTCAATACACCTGGACAAAAAGAAACACGACGTGCTTCCACCGCAATGTGAGTGACATATTTGCAGCAGCGTGCACTCAAACGTGACTTCTTAGCAATGTGACAGTGAAAGGCTTCTCTGGGATGAAGAAGTAGCTGTCATTTCATGCACTACTGTAACTTTCTATATTCCATCCCCGATCTGAGGTCCTGGGTACCATAGATTACACAGACATGTGGATAAAAGTGCAATCTGTACAGGAGGAGCATACATTAATCTATATATACACAGTGTGTACACTGTGCTGTATGGCTGTCTATAACGTTAAAGACATTTTAGATATATTTTATATATATTTTTCTCCAAATATAGTGCAATATTAAATCTCATAATACCCACTTTACTGCTCCTGTATTGCACCCATCTCATGTTTTCTGGGTCCCCTCCTGCCAGTCTAAATTACTTGCTCTACCGCTAATAATTTCCAAACCAAACAAAGACAGGTTCCTTCAGTCCGCTACATTGTCGAGTTGATACACATGGCACTTCTGGGGTGGTGGTCAAGTAGGTCCAAAACCATCTCAAGTAGATGCAGAAACTTGGCACTCAAGATAAATGTGAATAGTGGTCTTTTATTATTAAGAAGTTGTAGGACCCGCACAAGCACAGATGTTTCGGTCAAAGACCTTCATCAGTGTGCGTGTAGGGGGTCCTCAGAAGGTATAGCAACTGGCATAGTCAGGTATGACACGATTGCCACATAGACAGCGTTGGACACCGTGTCATACCTGACTACGCCAGTTGCTACACCATCTGATTCCCCCCTGCACGCACACTGATGTCCTTGCGCTAGTCCTACAATGTCTTCTCAATAATAGACCACTATTCACATTTATCTTGAGTGCTAAGTTTCTGCATCTACTCAGCCAATCACTGTCAGCAGCGGTGGCGAGCTGGTCTTTGCTCTAGCCAGTAATTGGCTGCTGTGCTTGCTTCCATCTGATCTAATTAGGAGGTACAGAGTCTGTCAGGGGACCCAGTAAGTATTGAAACACAAATGGCAGAGAATAGGTATTACTGATTTTATTATTTTAGATCATTTTGAGGCTTTTTAAAATGTTTTGGTGGCCTTACAACCTCTCTAGATAAACCTTGCTAGCATATACCATGGTTTGTTTTCTACTGATCTCCAAACTACTTTACCAATATATGGTCTATCTACTGGGCACCATTTTCTCCTCACATGTCCTCCATTGGGATAAATGTATTGTTAAGGCACATAACTGTGTCAGATGTTTTCTATGACACGATAGCACGTTCAGAGAAAAGGTGTACATTCAATATCTACCAACAATGAAATATTTTAAGCAAACACCACATCTAAATATGTCAACGTTTTATGACTGGTTAACCATTCATTGTTCCTGGTCATAAGTTGTGTCACCAATACGTCTCACAATCACAAAATAGTTTAGCATAGTTTTATGGAATTCCAATATGAATACTAAGCCATTCCATAAATTCTGCACTCATTATGTCATATATCCCAAGGCAGTGGCACAAAAAAGTTCACAAAATGTCTAAAAAGTTGACACAGCAAAAAAAGTTGAGGCAAAGCAGAGATGATACTGTAATGGGAAGGGCAAAAACTGATGAAATTTGTATTTAATTACCATAATTCTCATAATCAAAATGTGAAAAAGCAGAATTTGCTGCATTAGATTAACAGCCCTGATATACAATATGGTCTTAAGTCTTTTTGACTTCCAATCCAATCATACTAATGCAAGGTTACAGACAAGAAAGCTGTATTAGTACACAATTAGGGTATCTTCAAATAACATTTTTTACACAGATTTTGGAGTGAATTCTTTCCATAAAAGCTTTGTGACTACATAACTTTTGTCTGAGAATAAAAAGGTCTACAACTATGTGCCTATGATGTCTTTTTCAAGCTGATACGACCATAGAAATTGTCTGAAAAACCTAACAGAAAATACTCAAGAGAATGAACATATAAAATGTTGTGGAAAATGTTGTTTAGACTTCAAAACATCATTTAACCACTTCAAGTTTCTAAAAATGACAAATGGTTAAAAAGAAGTGAAATGTCCTTTCTGGTGCTTTCCGCTCAGAAGATGTTCTCTACTTTACGATACAAGACAATGGGAAAGCTCAAAAGACACCTGAAAGAAACCCAGACATCTTTAGGTGCATTTTGCTGTAATTTTTGCTAATAAAAAATATCAGTGGCTTCTTAATTATTGAATGGAGGGGAAACAATGACCAGTAGATGACGTAAAAACACCTTAGAAAATGCTTAAAAAACTGCTGGCAGCCAAAACTGTAAAAAATGCTTAGTAAATGAGCCAGAAAAGGTCACAAAAGGTTCTTCAAAATGGCAGAAATTCCTGAAGCATCTTCTGCTTGAAAAGCTTAGTGAGTTTGCCTGGGTTGTGTGTACTTACCACTGGAAACAAAGTCTTAGAAAAACAAGCCTAAATCTTTGTACGGGAATAGTGAGTTGAAGGATATCATTGATTTTGCCGAGGATGGACTGCAGCTAAACACTCATGAAATAGGGAAAATTTCTAGCTTCGGATCTCATCTTCCCTATCCAATATTACTGTTGGATATGACTGATAGGTAGGTATATACATTGACCCCTCCCTTCTGGCCTTCACACTAAGCCAGCTTTTATTCAATGACTTAGAATGTAGCATGCACAATGGTGGTCCTTGATGGAGTCTAGTTTTAGTAATGTTTCCAGTCTTCCTAAACTTAAAAGACCTACAGGATCACAGTGGCCATACTTATTGATATGGCACAGGATGTCACAAACTGGTGCCTAAAGTAGTTGAATCACTCTGTAGCTGTATCGTACATTACTTAATATAGACGAGAAGCAAGTAGAATCAAATTTTTTGATGCGATATCACCAGGAAATCGATGTTGATTAAATATTATCTTTATTCTATGCACAGGTCAGGTCAACGCGTTTTAGAGATTGCAGTCTCCTTTATCAGGACATCAGAGACAATATCATTGTTGATGTTTTCTCTGATGTGCTGATGAAGGAGACTGCGATCTCTGAAATGCGTTGACCTGACCTGTGCATAGAATAAAGAGAATACCGGTATTTAATCAACATCAGCTTCCTGGTGATAGCGCGGCAAAAAAAACTGATTCTCCTTGCTTCACGCCTATACTGGTTTCCTCCGGGGCTGCAGCTGTTCATCTTCTACAATGCTGATACAGGAGTTATGACTTTCACAAACCCACTAGGTGAGTGTACACACCTGCACTCGCCTTTTGGTCTACCAGGTAAGACCCTATTTGCGCTCTTTTCGCCACAGTTTTTCCTCTGTGCATTACTTAATGGTATTGCTTAAACAGGTTGGCCAGTTTATCTTGTCAGTGTAGCTTTTGTCTATCTGATGGCCGCTGATGGAAGAGCATGTGACTAGACCAGTTCGTTAGCTTCCTCCAATAGAAACATTTTTGTTGTGTGCTGTTTTACTATTGGAGGAGATTGAAAGACTGGTCTGGTCATATGTTCCTCCACCAGAAGCCATTTTATGGACAGAAGTGGTGGTCAGTGTGTGAGGAAACTGCAGTTAAAAGAGGACGTTGCTAACCCCTCTGTATACAGTAGGCCGGTAGTCTTGGGATTATCTATGTATCTGTAAATCGATAGTTATATAGAAATCACAAGACTACCAGCCTACTGTGTGCAATACTCTATATCGGACTGATGTCTAGAATAAGAAGTCAACGAATAAGAAGTCAACAGAGTCCAGGAAAAAAAGTAATTAGTTGAAAAAGCATTCTAAAGCCATGTCTGCCATTTTACCATAGTACAGATGTCACCGCACTGGCAGCTATTAGCTAGCTGACTAATTACTTCACAAACAAAATATCAGAGCTGAATTTAACTGTTCACATCTTGACATTTACCACTTTTACATCAGACCAGAGATTGGGTTTACCTGATGTTGTGCTTTTTGTGTAAATGACTAAATCCATTAAGAACAATTACTTGCCATTAGTGTTCTATGTCAGTAGGAAATATGGTCGAAATTATGAATGTAAAATACAAAATTAGTGTAAATGTGCTGAAAGCTGTTAAATAGAACATATATTACAACATGCTCTTTTTCCCATGTACAAAAATGCGCTTGCCTCTATTGATAATATTCTACAACGAACTTTATTTCATGTTTTATCCTATGTTTCTGATTCGTTACAAAAACTTGTACAAAGCATAATCTTAGCAGCATAAAATCTGGTTGCTTTTACCAGTTTCCATATTAATTTAGAAAATAAGGCTGTAATCTGATTGGGTTGTATGGATACCCAACTGTTGCATGAGTCCTCTCCAAGGTACTGAAACACTGACCATTGACTAAGTCGATATAATATATAAGAAGGCTCATGAGAGAACCATTTCTACCTCAAATGTCAGTACTAAGACAGTACTAATATCACTTTAACTAGAAAATTAACCGTAATGTTATCAAAAAGAGTTAAAAATAGAGCAAAAAATGTCCAATATACCTCGCCAATTCGATGTGCTATTTTTCTACAAATCCGCCTCTTTATATACCTTCCTTGTGTTGGCACAAGGTATGTGTGTTTTTTTAGATAAAATGACACTAATCTAAAAGACACCAACTTGGGTAATCAATTGCACTAGGGGAGATGAGCAAACCAACTTGTTTATATTTAAAGGGATTTTCCACTACTTGGACAATTTCTTCTTATTCCCCATGTCTGCTCCCATTAAAATAAAATAGCTAATTCTCCCCTGCCTTGCCGGAACCATTCCAGTGGTGCCACTGCCGGCAATCACTTTCCTGGGGCTCACTAGAGATTATTATGTCACATGAGCCCCGCAACCAACTACCACCATCTTCTCTCTCTCTCCGCCTTTAGATGAATAAGCAATCAACAGGCAGTAAGAGCTACGGACGGCCGCTCACTTGTTAACTACTTACATGCATGAAGGCGGGGAGAGGGAAATTGCCAGTGATCGAGAGCGGGACTTGCGTGACGTAACAACTAGAGATGAGCGAACCGGTCGTGGTTCGCCTCGAGTTCGGTTCGTCGAACGGAGGTCTCGTTCGAGTTCAGTTCGGCGAACGTTCGACTAACCGAACTCGAACCACATAGGAAACAATGGCAGACAATCACAAACACATAAAAACACCTAGAAAACACCCTCAAAGTTGTCCAAAAGGTGACAAACAACTCACAACACAACACAAACACATGGGAAAGTGACAAGGACATATACTCATGCGAAAACAAAAGAGCTGGACAAGGAAAAAGAGGAGGAGACACAGATATAGGCATGGCACGCCCTTCTAAAATCATGTACAACACCGCAAGGTGACTCCAAGCGGGGTCTCCCTTTTTTCCAAAAATTGGGCCACACATACACCCACCCCTTCAGTGGCAGCAGTTGTGCCCCAGTTGTACACTTCACAGCTAGATTTGCATCAAGCACATTCAAAAATACGCCATAATTAACCGTCCCCAGCATGATACCGGGGTAGGTAGCAAAGTCTTTCCTGATCCCAGCTCTGTGCATCTTGGATCATTTTTAAAAACAATGTAAGCAAGGGTTACTCCAAGCGGAGTCTCCCTTTTTTTCCAAAATTTGGGCCACACAGACACCCCATCAGTGGCAGCACTTGTGCCCCAGTTGTACACTTTACAGCTAGATTTGGATCAAGCACATTAAAAAATATGCCATAATTAACCGTCCCCAGCATGACACCGGGGTAGGTAGCAAAGTCTTTCCTGATCCCAGCTCTGTGCATCTTGGATCATTTTTAAAAACAATGTAAGCAAGGGTTACTCCAAGCGGAGTCTCCCTTTTATCCAAAAATTGGGCCCCACACACACCCACCCCTTCAGTGGCAGCACTTGTGCCCTAGTTGCAAACAGGATGTTTTAATTTGCATCAAGCACATTCCAAATCCACAAGCATTTACTCTCCCCAGGATGACACAGGGGTAGTAAATTCCTTGTGGATCCATGACTTGTTCATTTTGATGAATGTTAGTTTATCCACATTGTCACTGGACAGATGTGTGCGCTTATCTGTCAGCACACACCCAGCAGCACTGAAGACACATTCAGAGACAACGCTGGCAGCAGGACACGACAAAATTTCCAAGGCGTAAGTTGAGAGCTCTGGCCATTTTTCAAGATTTGAAGCCCAAAATGAGCAAGGCTCCATTTGCAAAGTCATGGCATCAATGTTCATTTGGAGATACTCCTGTATCATCCTCTAAAGTCGTTGACTATGTGTCAGACTTGTTGTCTCTAGTGGCCTTGCAAAGGACGGTCTAAAAAAATTATGAAAAGATTCCATAAAATTGCTGTTACCAGCAGCAGATACGGTGCTACTGGTGCGGGTAGACTGTTGAAGATGACGAGACCGTCCCATGTTTGTCAAGTTACAACTGGGAGATTCACTCCCTGCACCTGCACGGTTGTTTGGTGGAAAAGCCGAGCTAAGATTGAGTAACAGCTTCTGCTGATACTCCTGCATACGTGCGTCCCTTTCTATGGCTGGAATTATGTCACAAAATTTGGACTTGTACCGGGGATCTAATAGTGTGGCAAGCCAATAGTCATCATCACTTCTAATTTTGACAATACGAGGGTCATGTTGGAGGTAGTGCAGCAAGAAGGCGCTCATGTGTCTTGCGCAGCCATGCGGACCAAGTCCACGCTGTGTTTGTGGCATAGAGGTGCTAACCGTTCTTTCTTCCTCTGACATCTCCCCCCAACCTCTTTCAACTGAAATTTGACCATGGTCTCCCTCATCCGCTGAGTCTTCCATGTCCATGGACAGTTCGTCCTCCATTTCTTCATGTTCTCCTGCACCTTCCTCAACATTTCGCCTGCTACCATGTGCCCTTGTTGATCCCTGTCCCCCATGGTCCCATGCCTGCCGCGTTGGTGATGATGAACATCTGGACCTTGGTGATGTTGTTGTGTCTTGCGCATATGAATCCTCCTGTAGTTCATCCCCTTCCTGTTGTCCCACCCCCTGACTCCGAATAGTGTTTAGCGTGTGCTCCAGCATGTAAATGACTGGAATTGTCATGCTGATAATGGCATTGTCAGCGCTAAACATATTTGTCGCCATGTCGAAACTGTGCAGAAGGGTGCATAGTTCCTTGATCTGAGACCACTCCATCAGGGTGATCTGCCCCACCTCTGCATCTCGTTGGCTCAGGCTATACGTCATGACGTATTGCACCAGGGCTCGGCGGTGCTGCCACAGTCGCTGTAACATGTGGAGAGTTGAATTCCAGCGTGTCGCCACATCGCATTTCAGGCGATGAACCGGCAGGCCGAAAGACTTCTGGAGCGATGCAAGTCGCTCAGCTGCGGCGGTTGAACGGCGGAAGTGAGCAGACAGTTTTCGTGCCCTGGTCAGAAGGCCATCTAGGCCGGGATAGTGTGTTAAAAATTGCTGGACAACAAGGTTCAACACGTGAGCCATACAAGGCACATGTGTCACCTTGCCCAGGCGAAGGGCCGCACCCAGGTTTGCAGCATTGTCGCACACGGCACACGCACAGGCTGCAGGTTGAGTGGAGACAACCATTTATTAAACTCAGTCTCCAGAGCTGCCCACAACTCAGTCGCTGTGTGACTCCTATTTCCAAGACATGTCAAGCTAAAGACCGCCTGATGCCGTTGCGCTCTGCTGCCAGCATAGTAATGAGGAGTGCGTGATTCCTTCTGCGCAGTGTGAACGCTGGTGGCCTGACCAGGCAGGCTTGGGGCGGAGGTGGAGGACCCAGATGAGGTGGAGGAGGTAGAAGCAGTGGCGGAACTTGGACAGACAGAGGATTGACACACAAGTCGTGGGGACGGCAAGACTTGTGCAGCAGACCCTTCACCATCTATCACCATAGTTACCCAGTGCCCAGTCAGCGACATGTAACGTCCCTGTCCATGCTTACTGGTCCAAGTATCGGTGGTGAAATGCACCCGTTCACACACAGAGTTTCTCAAGGAAGCGGTGATGTTGTGTGCGACATGCTGGTGTAGCGCGGGCACACCTTTCTTAGAGAAGTAGTGGTGACTGGGCATCTGGTACTGGGGCACAGCGACAGACATAAGGTCTCTAAAATCCTGTGTGTCCACCAGGCGGAAAGGCAGCATTTCGGTAGCCAAGAGCTTACAGAGGGATAAAGTCAACCTCTTAGCTTTGTCATGGGTCACAGGAAATGGCCTTTTATTTGTCCACATCTGAGGGACAGAGATCTGGCTGCTGTGTGGAGACGGTGTTGAGTAGGGTGTCCCTGGAAAAGCTTTGTGAGGAAAGTGCAGGCGTAGACATGATGTCGCCTTCATCCAACGTTGGTGCTATCGATGTCCGAGAGAGCTGTACACACGTACTTCGTTCCCCTTCCAAACCAACTGATGACCTACCAAGCAAACTGCCTGTTGCGGTTACAGTGGTGGAAGTTGTGCATGGAAAACCAGGTGTGACAGCTGTCCCCACAGTCCTAGAAGATGAGAAGCGCGCGGATGCACTGGAAGGGGCAGGCGGTGGATGGTTCGCTCCGCTAGGCCGCAATGCAGCACGGTGAGCTTCTCACTGGGACATATGATATTTATTCATGTGACGATTCATGGAAGAAGTTGTCAAACTGCTGAGGTTTTGCCCTCTACTAACAGAATCATGAAAAATTTTACAGATCACATAATTTGGGCGATCTTTTGCTATGTCAAAAAAGGACCAGGCTAGGCAAGGCTTAGAGGGCATGCGACCTGCTGATTCACCCCGACTAGTGCTCAGAGGCACAGTGGTGGCTGAGGATGCAGTTGTAGATGTGCTACCAGTACTCCGACTCTGTCCAGGAAGGCGCAAGGTAACTTCGTCGTCAGTTGCATCATCCTCCACCGTCTCTGTTGACCTCCTTGAGGGCCTGACTGTGGGTTGACAGTACGTGGGTCTAGAACTTCCTCATCAATTGTTGTGTTTGCACTACCCTCACCCTCAGACCGAGCCTCTTCTTGCCCTGACCGAATATTTAAGTTGTCATCCCAATCTGGTATCTGCGTCTCATCGTCATCAGTATGTTCCTAATTGTCTATTACCACAGGTGTTTCAGTTTGTGAATAAGGGTCAACATTATGCTCAGAAACTTGGTCATCACGGCCTGAATCAGAATCACAAAGGTTCTGGGCATCACTGCAGACCATTTCCTGGTCTGTACTCACTGTAGCTTGGGAGCAGACCTCTGATTCCCAGGCTATAGTGTGACTGAACAGCTCTGCAGACTCAGCCATCTCAGTTCCACCATACTGTGCAGGGCGGATGGAGACTTCAGAGCTGTGAGAATGCAAGTGTGATTGGGCTGACAACTCAGAGGACTGGTGTTTTTTGGATGCGGTAGTTGAGGTGGCGGAGAGGGCACTTGTTGGACCACTTGAGATCCATTCAAGCATTTTCCTTTTTTGGCCATCATCTACCTTTGTTCCAGTTGTTCTTGTCCGTAAAAAAGGGAGCACATCGGATTGTCCACGGTAAGTAGTAGACATCTTACTTTTGCTGGAAGATGGTCTATCTTCAGCAGATGTTAATGGAGCTTTGCAACCTTCCCCACGTACAAACCCTTTTTTTCCTTTTCCAACACGCCTCTTCCCCTTTCCACCAGCATCTGTCATTTTGCCACTCATTTTGATTGCGACAAGATTGTGCACTTAAAATGTGGTAGTAAAAATTGAGAGGTGGTGTAGATTTCAGCGGTGGTCTAGCTTTATTAACAGCCGAATAAACAACAATAATTATCCCTGACAATGCAACTACTTAAACTGGCAGCAGTGTTTGCTAGTATAATGGCTTAGTAACAATGAGTTTGAGTGTGCAAAGCAGGCAGACGTGCTGCAAATATCTTTGCACTAGTGGGACAATAGAGAAGTCCAACAGCCACTTTTAGGATGCCACTAAGTTCACTCAGTGTTTGCTAGTATAATGGCTTAGTAACAATGAGTTTGAGTGTGCAATGCAGGCAGACGTGCTGCAAATATCTTTGCACTAGTGGGACAATACAGAAGTCCAACAGCCACTTTTAGGATGCCACTAAGTTCACTCAGTGTTTGCTAGTATAATGGCTTAGTAACAATGAGTTTGAGTGTGCAATGCAGGTAGACGTGCTGCAAATATCTTTGCACTAGTGGGACAATACAGAAGTCCAACAGCCACTTTTAGGATGCCACTAAGTTCACTCAGTGTTTGCTAGTATAATGGCTTAGTAACAATGAGCTTGAGTGTGCAAAGAGCAGGAGGGTACAGTGGCAGGGTTGTGGGTCTGGGTAGAGGAAAGGAAGCCTGCCTTTCTATCCCTCCTAATGGGGAAATGCAGCGAGGAAATCCCTGACCTTAGCTACACAGACGCTGTCATCTTGTGTAGCTGTTAAACTCTGTTTTCACGGCCCTGACTGTCACCTATGGCTCTGACCCTGCCGGTATTAGCCCTCAAAAGGACTGATAGAAACTTCTATCCCTATTCTGTACAGCGCTGTGTATAGAGCATACACAGCAGTATCGGAGATAGGAGCTGCGCCAGCGGTGACTGACACCAAGGACGCAGAAGGCAGATAATGGTGTGCTGGAGGAAAATGTCCGTTTTTATAATGCAGGGACATGTGACATGGACATCCTATCACACATGCCGTTGCTTCTCTGGCTAAAAGTCCACTTAGCTGTGTGTGTGTCTGGGATTGGCTGACATGCTGGCCTGCCCCACTACACGCGCGCGCTTAGGGAAGGAAGACAAGCAAAAAAAAAAAATAATGGCGATCGCCATTATCCATACAGCAGTGATCTGAATGCGCTGTTCCCGCACACTATACTCTGAAATTTCATAATAGTGTGAGTCACAGAGTGACTTACACTATTACAGCGGAAAGCCAGCTAGTAATTAGCTGGTCTTTTTGCTGCTAGAACCGTTCTCAAACGTATCTAGAACTATCGAGCTTTAGCAAAAAGCTCGAGTTCTAGTTCGATCTAGAACAGCCCCCAAAATCACTCGAGCCGCGAACTGGAGAACCTCGAACCGCGCTCAACTCTAGTAACAACCCAGGAATGCGAGAGCCAACACCGCTGGAACGGCGCTTACACGGCAGGTGAGATTAAGCCTTTTTATTTTAATGGGGCTAAATATGGTGAATGAGAAGGGGTTGTCCTAGTAGTGGAAAATCTCTTTAATGATTCGCATTGAAAACTAACAACTTTTCTGCACTGATAAGGCTCTGATTTATGAGATTATTCATTTGTGACATATATTTCTAATCCTCAAATCTTATCTCATTAAAATATTCATCCATAATAATAATATATATGATTTGTTATGCCAAAAGCATGATGAAGCATCCACAATTCCACGACTCCAATGTTTTTCCCTCAGTTCTGGCTTCTTTTCTTTGCATGTTTGCACAGTGAAATACTTATACCCCCACCAGACTCAAGGTAAATCAGATCATGCCAAGTACAACATAGATGATCTGTGCTTTTCTGGAGCCTAGCTCCAATAATCTTATAATCGAGTACATCACAGTATCATATTTGGGATACGGTATCACAGTAAAGCCTCCTTTGTTCTTAGAGAATCTACCATATAAAACTAATGAACACAGTTGATAGAAATGCAATTCAGTAACCATGTTCAGAAGGAAAAATGTTCATAGGATTCCATTTGACTTTTTTACTTCTATTCATGGTATTGACAGAACCTAGATGATCACCTGATAGAAACTAGTGGGAAACATCTGACGTTTCTAAACAATTACTCCAAATAGACTTTCTACTGTAAACCTATTGATTAGTCTAATCTGAAAATCTATACACTTCAGATCGTCAGTAATCCCCTTTACTTATATAAGGTGACCTGTCTAAACCAGCATGCCTAATATAAAAGAAAAAGGCCTTATATGTTTTATGTTTCCCTTGTCTATATCATATTGTAATGAATTAGTTCAAGGTAAAAAACAAACAAAAACAAAGTAAAAGTATTGCCCACAAAATCACAATCACACTGCACACAGTATATAGTCTAATGATGTGACATTTTTGTAGAGGGTGACATGCTCAAATCTTTCGAGTATGATATCCAAATATAAAGGCCAACTGTGCTGTATAGGAGTAATTGTAATAAATACCGTACTAATCTAAAAGCGCTACTACAGCATGTGCACTCACCAATCACATCCGATTTCAGCTTCAGATAGTTCTCACACATTTTGCGTTAGTAAAAGACCGAGAGTGGACTGCATTCCCTAAATCATCCAGTCAACACAATGCTACGTCTTCAGGAGTCTATTAGACTGCATTAATGAGATTAAAGGAAAGGGATGTTAAAGGCATAGACTATTCTATTCCATTACGTAAGAAGGAGTGACAGCAACGGTGAAGAGAAATCACAGGATTATTTCTCTAGGAAAGGATACTGAATTACTCCTTCCATTTGCTTTCCACTTAGCGGTGATGATTAAAAAAAGACTCTATTACTAATACTAATGACATATATTTAAAGTTATGAAGATAAAACTGTGATTATAAAATAAGGCTATATTTTCAGCAAAGTATTAAAAGCAAATCTTTATATCGTATACAGTGCCTTGCGAAAGTATTCGGCCCCCTTGAATTTTTCAACCTTTTCCCACATTTCAGGCTTCAGACATAAAGATAAAAATTTTAATGTTATGGTGAAGAATCAACAATAAGTGGGACACAATTGTGAAGTTGAACGAAATGTATTGCTTATTTTAAATTTTTGAAAAAAATAAAAAAACTGAAAATTGGGGCATGCAATATCATTCGGCCTCTTTACTTTCAGTTCAGCTAACTCACTCCAGAATTTCATTGAGGTTCTGTGAATGATCCAATGTTGTCCTAAATGACTGATAATGATAAATATAAGCCACCTGTGTGTAATCAAGTCTCTGTATAAATGCACCTGCTCTGTGATTGTTTCAATATTCTGTTTAAAGCACAGATAGCATCATAAAGACCAAGGAACACAACAGGCAGGTCCGTGAAACTGTTGTGGAGAAGTTTAAAGCTGTATTTGGTTACAAAAAGATTTCCAAAACTTTAAACATCCCAATGAGCACTGTGCAAGTGATCATATTGAAATGGAAGGAGTATCATACCACTGCAAATCTACCAAGACCCGGCCGTCCCTCAAAACGTTCATCTCAAACAAGGAGAAGACTGATCAGAGATGCAGAAAAAAGACCCTTAATCACTCTGGATGAACTACAGAGATCTACAGCTGAGGTGGGAGAGTCTGTCCATAGGACAACAATCAGTTGTATACTGCACAAATCTGGCCTTTATGGAAGAGTGGCAAGAAGAAAGCCATTTCTCAAAGATAGCCATAAAAAGTGTTGTTTACAGTTTGCCCCAAGCCACCTGGGAGACACACCAAACATGTGGAAGAAGGTGCTCTGGTCAGATGAAACCAAACACAAACTATTTGGGAACAATGCCAAATAATGTGTTTGGCGTAAAAGCAACACAGCTCATCACCCTGAACACACTATCCCCACTGTCAAACATGGTGGTAGCAGCATCATGGTTTGGGCCTGCTTTTCTTCAGCAGGGACAGGGAAGATGGTTAAAATTGATGGGAAGATGGATGGAGCCAAATACAAGACCATTCTTGAAGAAGACCTGTTGGAGTCTGCAAAAGACCTGAGACTGGAACGGAGATTTGTCTTCCAACAAGACAATGATCCCAAACATAAAGCTAAATCTACAATGGAATGGTTCACAAATAAACGTATCCAGGTGTTAGAATGGCCACGTCAAAGTCCAGACCTGAATCCAATCGAGAATCTGTGGAAAGAGCTGAAAACTGCTGTTCACAAACGCTCTTAATCCAACCTCACTCAGCTCCAGCTATTTGCAAAGGAAGAATGGGCAAGAATTTCAGTCTCTCGATGTGCAAAACTGATAGACACATACCCCAAGTGACTTGCAGCTGTAATCGCAGCAAAAGTATTAACTTAAAGGGGATGAATAATATTGCACGCCTCACTTTTCAGTTTTTTATTTTTTAAAAAAGTTTAAAATAAACAATAAATTTTGTTCAACTTCACAATTGTGTCCCACTTGTTGTTGATTCTTCACCATTAATTTAAATTTTTTTATCTTTATGTTTGAAGCCTGAAATGTGGGTAAAGGTTGACAAATTCAAGGGGGCCGAATATTTTCGCAAGGCACTGTATATATAGTACAGACCAAAAGTTTGGACACACCTTCTCATCTCTAGAACAACTGTTAAGAGAAGACTTTGTGCAGCAGGCCTTCATTTTAAAATAGCTGCTAGGAAACCACTGCAAAGGACAGGCAACAAGCAGAAGAGACTTGTTTGGGCTACAGAACACAAGGAATGGACATTAGACCAGTGGTAAATCTGTGCTTTGCTCTGATGAGTCCAAATTTGAGATCTTTGAATCCAACCACCGTGTTATTGTAGAAAAGGTGAACAGATGGACTCTACATGCCTGGTTCCCATCGTGAATCATGGAGGAGGAGGTGTGATGGTGTGGGGGTGCTTTGCTGGTGACACTGTTGGGGATTTATTCAAAATTGAAGGCATAGTGAACCAGCAAAGCTACCACAGCATCTTGCAGCAGCATGCTATTCTATCCGGTTTGCGTTTAGTTGGACCATCATTTATTTTTCAACAGGTCAATGACTTCAAACACACCTCCAGGCTGTGTAAGGGCTATTTGACTAAGAATGAGAGTGATGGGGTGATACACCAGATGACCTTGTGTCCACAGTCACCAGACCTGAACCCAATGGAGATGGTTTGGGGTGAGCTGGACCGCAGAGTGAAGGCAAAAGGGCCAACAAGTGCTAAGCATCTCTGGGAACTACTTCAAGACTGTTGGAAAACCATTTCCTTCTTGAAGCTCATCAAGAGAATGCCAAGAGTGTGCAAAGCAGTAATCAAAGCAAAAGGTGGCTACTTTGAACAACCTAGAATATAAGACATATTTTCAGTTGTTTCACACTTTTTTAAGTATTTCATTCTACATGTTTCAATTCATAGTTTTGATGCCTTCAATGTGAATCTACAATTTTTAGAGTCATGAAAATAAAGAAAACTCTTCGAATGAGAAGGTATGTCTAAACTTTCAGTCTGTACTGTATATATATATATATATATATATATATATATATATATATATATATAGTTATTTTAGCTTTAACACACAACGGGCAAGTTTTATGTAGGTCTTCCCAGCTCAGAAATAGGTCGATCTACAGAGAGATGGGACATCTTATAGGTTCTAATACAATACTTTTTATTAGCACACACACAGCTAAAAAGACTTTGCTTTTTTACTCTTTTTTCTTTTCTTGTTAATATGTACTATAAGGACGATTAAAGAACTGGAACGCGTTGACAATACACCATTTTTTTCAACTTTTTGTCTCGAATTTTCATCGGAAATGAACAGCGCAGAGAATCCGCGTCCCTTGGTTAAACTATACTTACCCTTTAAATGTGGAAAATTAGGTGATATTTTGTAAATTTGGTCATATTTCCCAATACATAGTATACATCATTCACCATTTCTTGAAGAATTAATATTATAAGGCTCATTTTAGTCCAATTCAGTATTGCCAACAATAACATGGCGAGAACATAACACATGTCATGCCATATTTTATTGCGCATTTTTCAGCCTAAGAAATACTTTTGTAAATGTTTTTGTATATGGTGCAAGCCACAGATTTTCAGCTGACACTGACAATTATGGTTATTCTTATATTAAATAATTCTAATTAATAATTAAATTTATATAAAAATATGAAGTGTATAGAGAATAATTACAGTTGCACAAAAGTTTTGACATTTAAGAGAGACATGTCAGGACTCAGGAGTTTTTTTCTCAACCAAAGATGTCCAGGCTCTGAGACCCCAGCTTATTATTAAAACAAAGGAGGTGAAACTCTCAGCCGCATACTACTGTCCTTGGGGACGGAAGACGGGAAGCATTGAAAGTCTATGAGCCTATCTACAGTGTCTGTGGAGAGCAGTGCCTGACTGGTCTTTTCTGCCCCTTCATTTTCAAAATTGGTAGGGGGTCTCAGTACTCAGATCCTCATCGATCAAAACATTGAACATGTCAAAAGTTTTGTGAAAGTCTTTAAATAGAAAAAGAAATGGGGACATAAAGCTGCTGTACACTATGAAGTGAACATATGCCATTTATATATAATAATGAAAAAATAGCAGCACAGTCCTTATGTTGTGGATGCATTACCGCAAGCAACCAGCCAAGAAGCCTACAAATGTAGAATAAGTAGACTATAAGCAACACTCCATGGGAAATCAGTGAAAAAAGTGGACTTTATTCACACAGATACATGCAAAGTTTCAACTCCTCATTTGAAGCCTAATTCACATATAATATAATTATAATAATGCATTTGGCTTATGTGTATACATACAAATCCCTGTTTGGATTGCACTATTTATATTTACTTCCAATCTATTAAGCTTTACTTGCTCTAACACTTATATATGTGCAATAGGTATCATGCTCCAGAAAGGCTTCAAATATGGAGCTGAAATCTGTGAGAACCCGCTCCTGTCCGGAGAGAAGCCGGACAGTCCGGGCGGTGCGATGTGATCCTCGCGCAAGTCACACACAAGTGTAAGTCCAGCCTAAGGAGAATGGTATATAGTCAGGGATTGTTTTGGACTAAAGTCTGAAGGAGCACTAATACCAAACAGTTGATAGTGACCATCTTTTTCATGTGCAGAATGAAACATTAATGGAAACAGATGTATAGGGGGCTTAGAACTGGGTAATAGCCAATCTCTGTTACAAAGGTGAGGCTGTGGAAAACAGTTTCATTTCACAGGTTAAACATCATTTTGTTCATTAATAAAACTAAACTATTAACACTTCTATTTTTTGAAAGCAGTTTTACTTTTAAGTCTATTTTCTCAACCTGTGAAAAACTTTTGCACAGTACTGTTTATATACAATGGCTGAAATCAGTACTGAATACGTCATCAATTATCTAAGTAAATATATTTCTGAAAGTACTATTGACATGAATTTCTTACCAGATGTCAGTATCAACCCATTCAATTCTGGCAGGCAAAGTAATCAAACAATAGATGTCCATAATGTGCAATAATGAGAAATGACACAAGGAAAGAAGTATTGAACACGCTTACTGAAATGTATTTAATACTTCATCCAAAAGCCTTTCTTGGTGATAACAGCTTCAAATCTTGAAGGTTCTGTGGGCTCCTTCTATGAACTTTGATATTTAGTTTCTTCCATACATTTTCTATTGGATTCAGGTCAGGTGATTGGCTGGGCCATTCTAGCAGCTTTATTATCTTTCTCTGAAACCAATTGAGAGTTTCCTTGGCTGTGTGTTTGGGGTCATTGTCTTGCTGAAATGTCTACCCTTATCTCAACTTCATCATCATGGTAGGTAGCAGCTTATTTTATCAAGAATGTCTTAGTACATTTGTCAATTTTATCCTTCCTTCAATTATTGAAGTTTACCAGTGCCATATACTAAAAAAACCAAGCTCCAACACCATGATGTTCCCACCTTCAAAAATCACTGTTGGTATGGTGTTTTTGGAGTAATATGCAGAGCCTTTTTGTCTCCAAACATGGTGTGTATTATGGATTCCAAAGAATTTAATTTTAATCTCATTTGACCAGACTATATCCTTGCTGTATTTCACAGGCATGTCTAAATGTTGTTGAGAGAACTTTAAATGGGCTTGAAAATATTTTTTTGTTCAGCAATAAAGTCTTGTGTAGTGAGCGTGCATGCAGACCATGGAGTACATTACTTATTGTTTTCTTTGAAACAATTGTACATGCTAATTCCAGGCTTTTTTGTAGCTCTCCACTAGAGATTGTTGGCTCTTGGACATCTCTTCTGATAATACTTTTCACTCCTTTGTCAGAAACTTTTCAGGGAGAACCTGGTAATATATGGTTTATGGTCCAAATAGTGTTCACTAAAAAATGAGGCAAAATCCAGCAATGCATTGCTGGATTTTGTCTCATTTTTTGGATCTTGTATATGTTGCCCAAAGTGTTCTGTGCAGTGCAACAGGAATGGGAACAGGTGTAACAAATGAGCTAACAGTACTATGATAAAATTTATGAATAGTGCTCATTGGGACCTTCAGTGGTTTAAAAATTCTTCTGTAACCAATGCCATCTGTCTATGTTGTAACAATAAGGTTGCAAAGATCTGGAGACAGCTCACTGGTTTTACCCATCATGAAATGTTTCTTGTGTGGCACCCTGGTAATAAGACACCTTTTTATAGGCCATATTGAGCCAGCTGATATTTTTCATGAAGTGGCAGGATTGGCAAGATTGCTTTCTAATCACTGATAAATTTCAGCTAGTGTCATGACTTTAAATGGCTTTTTGCACCTCTCTTTTCCTGCATCATTTCTCATTATTACACACAACTTAAAGTATGGACATCTATGGTTTCATTTCTTTGCCTGTGTGGATTGGATGGGTTGTTACCATCTCTTGAGAAATGTATGTCAATAGCACCTTTAGAAATATATTTACTTAGAAAATTGGTAATGTGTTCAATAATTTTTTCACCCACTGTGTAAAATTATTAGATTCTATACTACATTCATACTTTTTTATATAACTGACATACCAAAGTCAAAACCTCAAACTTGTTAAAGCTGAGTCAGAAGTGGTTGACCAGTTTTGAACAACCACTTTAAAAAGAAGATGATGCTGACACTACACAATTAATATCACAAAGTCATTTGAAATGGTTAAAAATTTTAATTTTATTACCTATTGTGTAGCTATCAATATAATTACTGTATATTTTAGCAGTTGAGCAGTTTATAGGCTGGAATCTACATCAAGTCTATTACCTTTACTTGCAATAGCTGTAATACCAATATGTTCCATTCTTGGTAAAGTTAATGGGACATGTGACTCATATAGATGTTGCTTACACATGACTTTTCAAGCACCCTAGAGATCTACTGTATTCTGAAATAGACACGTTAGAGTACTACCGATTGACATCAATTACGCGATGAAGCTGTAGGTTTACAGGCACATCAATTGTTTCACATTTCACAACAACAGTTACACTATAGAGAAAGCTTAGTTACTACAGGTAATTGAGATACAGAGGAAACCTGCTTGTGTTAGACCATTGAACCTAAATGATCCAATAAAAACATAATAGAAGCCTAAAATCAAACATCTACTAAAGTGAATAATATTTCTTAACAGTACAGAAACTGAGTAGAAACTTCAGAAGCCAAAGATGTCACTATTAAGGAGTTATTTTTTCCTGTAACTTTGCACACAAATATAATAGTATTATAAAATTAAATGTAACCTGCCTTTAATACATTTTAAGAGACAAAATGTGTTAAGGGCAAGAGGATATAAAAAAATGTCTACAGTTTACGTAAAATATTTTACTATTCTATAACCACAATGAAGCAAAACTATGTAAATTACAAAAGGTGCAAAAAAGAACATAAAAGAATATCTGTCTAAAAAAAGATGCTAAAATCATGTGAACCTTCTGACAAAGCTATAATGCGAAACAAGCATTGAGTTTCTGGTGAATATAGCATTAGGTAGGCAGCTATGGCTTATAGTGGATATAAATGATTGGTAGACCTGCATCCAGGTGATTTGTTGAAGCGATATTATTAATACTATTTGATTCATGCAAGATACTATTTCCACCTTTTATCCCCTATTGAAATTGATTGGATCACCATGCAATATTAGTACTACTGACTAATTTGGGTAGAAGGATATTTTTGTTTACCATCATTGTGTTTCTGAAATGTGTCTTTCATATTTGTGCTTAATAAAGTTAATTTGTTAGTAACATTGCAAGTTTTGATTAATGCTATTTTTTGTACTACATAATATCTAAAGAGCAATTATAGATTATGCAAAAATTATTTGTATAACCTACAATCTATACAACCAGGTTGTACCTGTTGAATCAAAGTACAATAAAATATTTTACATTTTAGTAGGTTACACTGTTCTACAGGAAAATGTGTTCATATATGAAAACAGTTGAATTCAACTAATTTTGTGGTTTTGAAAATGAATATGATGCTTAAATTTGTAGATTTTCACAAATTTTCAAGGTCCAGAGGAGATTGTAATTACTTATGATATCTTTTATGAAGACTTATAGAAAAATTGTTTCCTTATTATTTCAATGATCTAGAGAGAGCCAACCGAACACACTAATAACTTGAAATTTCTACATGCTGCCCCCCTTTAAGAATGGAGTTTCAATGAAAAAGTGGAGTTTACAGTATCCAAACATTCCATCTGTAGTATGTCCAGTACCACATACAGAACTCCTGGTTCAAAAAGCACCAGAAACATTTTCAGGCAAGTCAAGTGAAGAAGAAGAGTACTCTTGGTGTCATAAAGCATCTTTCTCTCCTGACTCAGACTTTCTGTCAGCAACCTCAACTGAACCACACCTTATAACACTAAAGGCTGCTTTACACGCTGCGATATCGGTACCGATATCGCTAGCGCGAGTACCCGCCCCCATCTGTTGTGCGACACGGGCAAATCGCTGCCCGTGGCACACAACATCGCCCAGACCTGTCACACATACTTACCTGCCCGGCGACGTTGCTGTGACCGGTGATCCACCTCCTTTCTAAGGGGGCAGTTAGTTTAGCGTCACAGCGACGTCACAGTAGCGTCACTGAACTGCCACCCAATAGAAGCGGAGGGGCGGAGATGAGCGGGACATAACATCCCACCCACCTCCTTCCTTCCGCATAGCGGCAGGGAGGCAGGTAAGGAGAGGTTCCTCGTTCCTGCGGTGTCACACAGAGCGATGTGTGCTGCCACAGGAACGAGGAACAACTTCGTTACTGCTGCAGTAACGATAATTGAGAATGGACCACCATGTCACCGATGAGCGATTTTGCAAGTTTTTGTGACGATGCAAAATCGCTCATAGGTGTCACACGCAACGGCATTGCTAAGGCGGCCGGATGTGCGTCACAAATTCCGTGACCCCAACGACTTTGCATTAGCGATATCGTAGCGTGTAAAGCCTCCTTTAGTAAACTGAACAATCTTATTAGAGATTTGGATCTGCCCAAGCGTAAGCTGAGCTCTTAAGGCCACTTCACACATAACGAGAATGACATTGTTGCTACGTCACAGTTTCTGTGATGAAACGACTTCACCAGCGATTGCGTTATGTTTGACATGTACCAACGATCCGCCCGCTGCTGTGAGATCGTTGGTCGCTGCTGGATGTCCTGGGACATTTTTGGCTCATTGGAGTCTTGCTGGGCAGGATGGATCTGTAAGTTTGACAACTACCAACGATCTCGTTAACGACCTAGATGAGAACTTAAAATTGTGACACGTAGGCATGTAGTTGCATCACTTTTTCCGCGCCCCCTCTGCATCGATTGGTTGGCGCTGAGAACAGTACTGCGTTCTGATTGGGTATCGCTTCATGCTTTGTTCCTTTTTGTTATGCTAAAATTGCAATATGCTATGATAATAAAAGTGCAGATGCAGCTTCAATCCGAAAAGCAAGCAAGCAACCGGGAACAAAGTACGAATGAATCCGGGTGGAGTCGCAGGTTCTATCCTCAAAGCAAGGCTCAAAAAGGGACAAAGGATGAAGACACACAAAGTTGCCTTCTAGGCCTGCCGCCTAATCAGAATGCAGTATTGGCCACCAATCGGAGCGGAGGGGTGTGGAAAGGTCGCTGCATCGTTACTAAAGTCATTGGGAAAATGACTGTGTGACATCTCACCAACGACCTCACCAATGATTTAACAATGATCCGGAAACTGTGATGTAGTAATAATTCGTTAGCGATATCGTTATGTGTGAGTGGACCATTAGGTTCCAGACTACAGGTAATGGAATCTCCTAGTGGGTGATATATGGATTTCTTTATTCCGCAACCATGATAAAGATCTTGTTTGATGCTTCTTCATGGAGGGCAATCTTGTGACATGCAAGAACATCAACAGTTTAATGGAAGCTCTGAAGATGTCATTATCCAGAGGAATGGAAACTATTAATTGATTCATCCAAAAAAAGTCTAAAAGTCACTGCATAATGACAATGCGCTACCTTTAATTGCAGTGGATTATGCAGTCCACATGAAAGAAACCTATGAAAACATGAAATAGCTGTTGAGGACATTTGTGGCCCCTCTGTGGTGACTTAAAGGTGGTTTTCATCTTGCTTGGTCTTCAGGTTGGATATACAAATTACTGCTGCTTTATGTGTGAGTAGGATAGCGTGCAAGAGAATATCACTATAATAAAAGAGACTGGCCTCTCCATCATTCACTTTAGCAAGGGATTAAACATGTCCTGCAACCAGAAATTGTTTACCTAGATAAGATTTTGTTACCACCATGGCATATCAAGTTTGGTCTAATGAAGCACTTTGTAAAAGCAATGGATAAAAATGCAAGGGCATTTGAGTGTTCTTATTGATAAATTTCAAAGGTTAAGTGAAGCAAAGATAAAGGTGGGAGGTCGTTATTATATCTCAGATTTGTAAGCTGCTTCAAGATGAGGAGTTTCTCCATTTGTTGCAGGGCAAGGAAAAGGCTGCATGGGTAGCTTTCACAATAGTAGAAACTAATTTTTTGGGAAACCCAAGCAGAGATAAATATGAAGAGTTGGTGGAAAATCTCCTCAAAGCAAAGAAAAAAGGATCTTAGCTGTAACAAGATTAATTTCTTACATTCGCATCTAGAATTTTTTTCCATCAACTGTGGAGCAGTTAGCAACGATCATGGTGAGAGATTTCACCACGATATTGCGGCCATGGAGAAAAGATATCACAGAAAATGGAATCCATCAATGCTTGTAGATTACTGTTGAACAATTGTAAGAGATGATCTGATGCCATTGTACAAGAGATGAGTAAAAAAGAGTTGTCACTCAAAGAAGAGCAAATTTTGTAGTGCAATGTCTGTAACTGTTTATAAATCACAATAGTGTTTAGACATGGTTTAGTTATTTGAATTGTTACTAAGTTTTCTCTAAATAAATATCAGAAAATTGGCATAACAATATTCTGCATCTTTACATTTTCAAAAATACTAATTTTTTAATGTACTGAAACTTTTATGCATTAATTATACAGTATGTAGCAGTGAAAGGAAAAACTCTTTGATATCAAAGAAACAAGAGCCAACCAAAAATGTTCATTGTTAGATTTGAATTCAGGAAGTCAAAATCATTGAAAAATGGCTGACCAAGACAATGTTTTAAAATACAGTGGAACCTTGGTTAATGAGAACAATCCGTTCTGGGAGTGTGCTTGTTAACCAAGTTACTCGTTGAGCAAAGCAAGATTTCCCATAGGAAATCATTGCAATGCAGACAATTTGTTCCACAACTTGTTAAATATCCCATCCTGGTGCCCTATTGCGCTATTCCACACACGTACAAACACGCACAAACACGCACAAACACACCCAAACACAGATTATGCTCACCTTACCTTCCGTTACCTCGTCGGTCTCCTGGAACTTGCAGTTCGCCCGTACAAGACGTGTATCGGGTAATGAAGGTGACCAATACTTGACCTTCTGTACTCAGTGCACTGACGTCAAAGGCAGGAGCCGCTTGCCTCTGATTGGCCAGAGTAGCGCCTGACAGGGAAAGGTCCTCCCTCGTCACGATGGTTGCCGGATACACATTCTGTGGAGGGAGGACCTTCCCCTGTCAGCTGCTACTCAAAGGCACCGCGCTGGCCAATCAAAGGCAAGCGGCTCCTGCCTTTGACGTCAGCGCGCTGAGTGCGGAAGGTCCGGCATCGGTCGCCTTGGTTACCTGATACATGCAAGTTCCAGGAAGCTGGCGAGGGAACGGAAGGAAGGAGAGCATAATATGTGTGTGCGCGTGCGTATTTGTTTGTGTATGTTTGTGCGTGCTTGTATGTGTTTGTGTGGACTGCAAGAGCGGGTTAGAGCGCGGTGGACGTACGGAACCGGAAGTGTGTGCGATGAGTATTTTGCTCGTATAGCAAAGCTTTCTCGTAAACCATGTTACAAATTTACAGAAAGCTTTGCTCGTTAGGCGAAATACTCACTAACTGGGTTACTCGGTAAGCCAGGTTCCACTGTATATAGATCAGAGTTATTAAAGATTAAAATGCCCGATTCTTAATGGGTTGCACAATAACTCATTCACAAGTAGTATGCATTTTTATATAATAATAATAAAAATAAAAAATTTCCATTTATCACAGATGACTTTTTAGATATTTCACTAGACCTGTCTAGTAGTAAGTCCATGCAAATAGCAGATTTTGGGAGCACAAGTGACCATGTGACCTATTACAATTCAAAATGACCACCTCAATTGCTCAATGTATATGAATACAATAATTCTTATTCATTAATTATAATTGGCCAACTACTTGATAAGCCCAAGACAAAAACATGAAACATCCATAGGATACTAGAAATCGGAGATGTCAGGGACTCTTCACTCTTACAATTTCATCACTGCACACTACCGCTGCGCTCCTCTGACTATTGCAATGATTTTTTCATTGCTTGCTCATAGGAGAAATTAAGAAAAAAATTGAAATAAAGCATCAGAGTAGCACCTTAATAATTTATTGTGCCTGCTGTTAACAGGATCTAGATAGTGAAACTGAAGTGAAGAGAACTGTACTGGCTTCATATATATTTTAAGCACAGAGCACTCTCACCAAAGAAAATGCAGAAGATGGATTTGGTGGGATGCATACTTCAACATGTGAGGTTGTTAACAAAAGTGAAATGCCACAATAAATAACGTCTTTAAGCATGATGGGTAACCCTTTCAATCCTGGGACACTTGATAGCAAATTACTCTCAGGTCCAAGGCTCGTTATCAAAGATTATTTTGAATCAATGTTTTCTAAACGTTCAACAAACACCATCAATTTGTAGGCTTGTCGGAAAAACCTTTACCTTATACAGGTAATTGAGTACAAGCGTTGTGATTGTGGCCAATTATAAAAGACTTAAAAATAAAAGGTAATTAAAGAAGCACTCTCATTTATACAGTATATATATATATATATATATATATATATATATATATATATATATATATATATATATATAAAAAATAAAAAATATATATATACATATATATATATATATATATATAAAAATATATATTAATAAATATGTTTGTATATATACATGTAATATAGGGTGAGTGTGTTAATATACCCACCCACCCCTGCTTTCTCTGGGGTCGAGTGCCATTTTTTTTCCTCTTCTTCGTCACTCCTTTATAGACTGTCCAGGTCTCCAGCTGGAGTTTTTGTGAACCATAGGATTTCATTGTAAAAGAGACTTCTAGCTCATGTAAAGAGCATAGAGTGAGGCGGGTAGTCACAATTGTGGTGGCATCACTCAGAAGTGGAGAACGACGCTGGACACTGGAGAAAGCAATGGTAGGTGAGTATATTAATACACACACTACATTACATGAGTGTACACACACATTTAATTAAAAACATTATATACGTGGATGTGTTTCTTTAAGGTTTTGACTAAAAAGAAAATCACAATAATTGTACTACTTTAGAACAATAGTCACGTTGAAGAGGTTAGAAGAAGTTGTTGTACAGCATTGAAGTACTTCTTGAGATAAGGAGGTTTGAAAAAGTTTCAGCCCCACAATGGAAAAGGTTTACGTGGCTCTAAAATTTCCAGTTCATGGACTACCAGCTAACTGGAGTCAATTATAGACAAGACCAAAGTATTTGAGAGCAAGGATCGGATATTAGATTAAAAACACTGTAAATACATCTAAATTGTGCCAACGATGTAATTATGAAAGAATTTTCTGCATTTTCACAAAATTGCTACCATTGCTTATACATTCTCCATGATGAGTATTTTTTTAGAAATAATTACCCCCCTCTTTCACAGAAGTGACTTTAATGGTACGGTCCCACTTGCACATAGCTTCTGATGCGAAAGCATCAGAAGCGATATGCTAATGACCCTCTAGTGCGGGTGTCAACTGAGGGTCTTGCGACTGTGATGTGATCTTGCGATCGGGTCACAGCTACGGAGAAGAGGGGGCAGCAGTTTCTAACCATCTCCTCCCTGGATTGTCTCTGCGTATATTGCACTGCACTCGGATGAAATGCGAGTGCAATGTGATGTTTCACACACATCCATAGACTTGTATAGGGGTGCATGAGCCGAGACTCGCTGCCAAACGCAGCATGCTGCGATTCATTCTGCATGCCGCTATGGCATGAGAGATCAATGGCAGATGGACACTGTCCCATAGTTTTGCACTAGAGTGAGAGCAATCCGATGTTTTATTGGATTTCATTCGTCCGTGCAAATCGCAAGTGGAACCGAACCCTAAGGATCGTTTTCGAAAGTCAAGTCACAGACAATAGCGGACACTTTGCAAGTCTGTAATCTGAAATTCAAACCGAAGGAATGTCGGTAGGATTATTCAAAAGAAGGACACTAGGCATGATAACAATACATTTCACATGGATAGTCAAAGTTTGGATTTGGACTGGTGGGTCACTTTAAAAATAGAATTATGGTAGAGGTTTGTTTAGAAAAGGTTATTGCACAAAGATGGAAACACAAAACTGTGACAGTGACCATACCGACAATGTTTTTCCGGAGAAATGGGCTTTTATTTATGTCAAAAATACTACATTACGCTCCAAGTGCTGCGACTCACCCACAATTCACTTGTGCAGCCTTGTGTGCACTGGCATAAACTGATCCACACTGCCTATGTGCTGACACCGGGGAAACAACTGATTATTTGAAGACTTGTCCTTTTTGGAAAACCTCCACTGATCAGATGGGCAGTGAAATACAGAACAAGCAAAGAGTAGCACTGAAAGCAGATAGTATCTTTTTTGTGCATATGCAGAACATATATGAAAGAAACCTCTATTCAGGAACAAGATAAAAAGAACCAAAAAGATCTGCACGCACAAGACCGCTGATTACAATACTAAATTCAGGACAGGTTAAAGGTTATCTGACACCAGGACTTCACATCCCAAACTAATTATTTGTACATGTATCTCTTTCAAAGAAAAGTCCATCAGTACCTTTACATGGACAGTTTTATCCTCCCTTAATGAGAAATTAGTGCTTGAATTGAAGATCTGAAGCTTTTGTCATTCCAGCTCTATTTCCCACAAAGGGCTACCTCCTCCTGCTTAACTGACTGCATCTTTTCCTGGAGTCACACAGCTTAGATGTCATCAGTCAAGCATGAGTACAAATGCTGGGCAAGAAATAGAGCTGGAGTGACAGAGGCTTCAGCTCCTCAGTTTATTTACATATAAATTCAAACACTGATTTCTCAGTAATGGAGGAACAGACTGACCATGTAAAGGTATTGCTGCAATTGTCTTTCAAAGAGCTACATGCACATATACATAGTTTGTGGGGTGAAATTCTTCTGGCAGATTCCCTTTAATCTAGTAAGTTTTTTTAGAAGCACATATTGGAATAGAAAAAAAAAAGAAACTAGTAGAGCCTTCAGGATAAATTTAATTAGATAGTTTAGAAGAGTCTCCAAATCCACACCAGTTTGATATATATGACGAAAGGTTGCCATCTCGAATATTGGTAGATATTTTTATCCTTTCTCACTATTCTTTATTTTAAGCAAATATTCGAATTGATCCTATTTTAGAGAATTTGGATCCATTTTACTTTGAGAATATATTTCTTGTTTTTTTATTTTTTTCCTGAAGATGAATAAGTTAAAATATATATTTTATGAAGCGTAATTTTGAAATAAATATGTGACATATATATAATTAGCTATCTGGGCACTAAATGTACATTATTTCTCTCAATACATTGACCACACAATAAACACATCTATGTTCTTATTTCCTAGAATAGCATCCGGTGTTAGTATTCATCTTTTTCCCAATATTAAAAGAATCAGAAACATATTTTGGAGGTAAAGACATGCTGATCTAAGACCTCTGTGTCCTAGATCCTGGAATACACTCAACCTCCTACCGACAATATTTTGTACCTTCTTACAACTTTACACTTTGATTGTACATTTTTAGACATAGGTGTAGCATGCACGCAGGATGCAAAAAAACGGAAAATGATTAAAAAATGTTAAAAATACCCATTTTTCAAGTTTTACAAGACTTAAGTAGCCTTGCTGTAGATTTATATAAGATGCTAAGCAGGAGAGCACATATAAAATATCCTTGGTTTTTGGTGTGCCTTTGAAGACTGGCATTTTTAAAAGAAAGCTGCACAGACTATTTAGCCCTTTTACTCTACTTTTCTTCTGTCCTTTGTAGATAATACCATTGCATAGACTTCCAACCCTTCAGAATGACAGCCGTTTTTCATAAGCGTACACTGCACAGGGAAGAAAAGAGGTTGGTGTCAGAGAATAAAAGAGACTAGGTCCTTTGGCCTGATGTTCATGTTACCCAAAATAACAGTGGATAACAGGGGAGGAAGCTCAAATATTATTTGAGGTGGGCAAAGTGTATTCACTGCTTTGATGCTTTCTGTGGCTTCAAATCTTTCATTTGTGTGGTTTTATAACTGAAATCACCTTTTTTTGGAAGTAGAATAAGGTATAGGAGAGCTAAGTACCATTCTTTATATCCTTGAATTAATGTACATTGGTTTTATATTATAAAGTGATTTTTTTGCTAAAGATACCTTATTGCTTTTGTTTTGATACAACCTAATTATGCTCTTGCAGATTTAATAGCTATAAATTATATAGTAACACCTTTTTGGTTTTTATTGTACAGTCTGCTAAGAATTGGAAAACTCAATTCTGTACAGATTATTTATCTCTAAATGCATTAAAGAAATAAGCTGAGAAACAAAAAAAAAATCTGTGCCACTATGGTGAGCAATAAAGCCACCGATGAGGACATTTCAAGCTTAAAGATATCTTGAAATACACCTCTAATCATAAAGAAAAATAATTAGGATACAGAAATACAAGATATTACATAGTTATTTCGGTTGAAAAAGACCTAGGTCCATCTAGTTCAACCTTCATCCACCAATTCTACATTTTGTCCCTAAGTCACTTATAACTGACAATGTTGCATTTACTGAGGAAATCATCCAGACCTTTTATCAAAGCTGTTATAGTATCTGCCATTACTACCTCTTGTGGTAGGGCATTCCACAGTCTGACTGCTTTAAGATAATAATCTTATAAAAATCGTTTGCATTGCAGATTCTTCTGCTGAATAGTAGGATTGATTGGCTGCTGTCTATGCTATGGCTACTTGGCAGCCAACAGACTGGACCATCGCCATTCCTTGCTATTACTTAGTAGCAGAATCTTGTATGGAAGTGATAGAATTTTAAAAAAATTGTGCACACGTCTACGAATATTTCTGTATCATTGGAGTCAAACTTCTGAGGTTTTCCAGAGCAGGGAAAAAAATTTGGTCAACATTCTACCATTCAAAATCCTAAAGGGTGCTTTACACGCTGCGACATCGCTAACGATATATCGTCGGGGTCATGTCGTTAGTGACGCACATCCGGCGCCGTTAGCGACATTGCAGCGTGTGACACCAATGAGTGATAATCAACGAGCGCAAAAACGTGAAAAATCATTGCTCGTTGACACGTTGCACTTGCAAACACATGCCATCTAAATTCTCTTCCTGCTTCTTTTAACATTCCTTGAAGTAGGGAGAGAAATTAGTCAGCATGTGACCACAAGTATGTAAAGCGCATACTTGCACCCATGGGACAACCACTCATACCAGCAAGCAGCTTCAAATCCTCACACACTGAAAATATTACACACTGGTAGGATTCAGCATGCTATAGTGCTCACAGAAAATTTCATCTGGCCAGGAAAACCCCTTGAACCACCACATGGAGGTGGTAGTTTTGCAAAAAAATTCAAAACCCTGATCCCTTGAATACAGTACTCGATCACACTAGACTGTATTAGCATAGTCAAGAATTAAGCATGGATTTGTTACTAAGAGTACAGCCAAAAAAACAACAGGCCAGAAGACAGTATGAAAGGGTAGTCAGGAACATAGCCTGGACTAGAAAAGCATGTATCTTATGAACTATCCAAAGACTGAGACAGATGCAACATCAGACCAGAGGATAGAACAAAAGTGTAGTTAGGATTGGGATCATAGTCAAGGATCAGAGACAGGAATAAAACTAAAGGTCCAGCATGATCTATTCAAGCAGCGAGGAAGTGAAAACATCAAGGTCACTATTAGGCTTGCCATTGAGAATTCACAGCAGCTGAGCCAAGACCCAAACCAATAGGCATCGGGCATCTATCAACAATCTGTCAGCATGTTTTCACACCCCAAACTATATATACATGTAGCTTTTTTAAAGACGAATCCAGCAAAATCTTTACATGACTAGTCTGATCCTACATTACTGAGAAGTCAGCATTTGAATTGATATTTAAGTAAGGCCAGAGAACAATTTGTAGACCTGAAGACTTTGCCACTGAAACTCTATTTCCTGCAGGAGAAGGCTGTGCTGCTCATTGAATAGAGCTGGAGTGACAGAGGTTTCAGATTTACAGTAGCTCTTCAGCATCATTTACATATCAATTTAAATACTGACTTCTCAGTAACGGAGGGATGGTTTGGCAAAGTAAAAATATTGCTGGACTTTTCTTGGAAAAATCTGTATTCACATATGAACAGTTTGGTGAGTGAAAGTTTGATGACAGATTCCCATTAGGCAAAAGCTAGCTGATCCTTGGCCTTATGGCAATGATGAAACCTTAGAACTTGAGACTTTTGTTTGTTCTGTGCTTTTGTGTAAACATTTGAATAAGCATCTATAATCAGTGATATTAAGTATATTAAGATATTTGCAATGCAAATAATGTAAATGGCAATGATAATATCTTCTCAGTGCTTTTAGGTGGCATCTCCAGTCATATATTACGTTTTCTGTGTCTGACCACGCAAAAAAAGAAAAAAGCATTTTTCTAATAATCTTTGCAAAGCAATTTCATGTGTTTTTCTGCATCTCTGATTCTAAACATGATTAATCATTGCTTAAAACTATGAAGGATGAAAACCTGTCTTGGTCGTATGGTGGACACACATCTATAGGAAAGTTATCAGATCACCCTTGTGTAATGAACACTGGACTTATCTGACCAGCAAATGACCAGGATAGATTTTCATCCCCGGCATGTAAACTATGATTTACAGCATATTTCAAAACTGAGTACACCCCTCACATTTTTGTAAATGTTTTATTATAGCTTTTCATGGGAAAAGACTGAAGATGTGACACTATTTGCTGTGCCCTCTAAATAACTCAACACACAGCCATTAATTTCTAAACCACTGGCAACAAAAGTGAGTGCACACCTAAAGTGAAAATGGCTAATTTGTGCAAAAAGCGTCAATATTTTTTGTGGCCACCGTTATTTTTAAGCATTGCCTTAATTCTCTTGGGCATGGAGTTCACAGGAGACACTAGATCTTCTTCACTCCTCCATGACGACATTGTGGAGCTGGTGGATGTTAGAGACCTTGCACTCCTTACCTTCCATTTGAGGAGGCCCCACAGATGCTCAATAGAGTTTAGTTCTGGAGACATGCTTGGCCAGTCCAGCACCTTTTCCCTCAATTTCTTTAGCAAGGAAGTGGTCATCTTGGAGGTTCTTTTGGGGATGTTATCATGTTGGAATATAAAGGGAGGGGATCATGCTCTGTTTCAGTATGTTACAGTACATGTTATCATTCATGATACCCTCAATGAACTGTAGCTGCCCACAGCTGGTAGCACTCATGCAGGCCCAAGCCATGACACTGCCACTACCATGCTTGACTGTAGGCAAGACAAACTTGTCTTTGTACTCCTCACCTGGTTGCCATCACACATGCTTGACACCATCTGAACCAATTACGTTTATTTTGGTCTTATTGGACTACAGGACATGGTTCCAATAATCCATGTCTTTAGCCTGTGTATCTTCAGCATACGGTTTATGGGGTTTCTTGTGCATGTGCATTATCTTTAGAAGAGGCTTCCTTCTGAGATGACAGCCATGCAGTCACTTTGATGCAGTGTGCAGTATATGGCCTGAGCACTGACAGGCTGACTCTCCCCCCTTATAGCCTCAACACCAATACTGGCAGCATTCATACTTCTATTATGAAAAGACAACATCTATATACGACGCTGAACATGTGCAGTCAACTTCTTTGGTTGGCCATGGTGAGGCCTGTTCTGAGTAGAACACGTTTTGTTAAACCACTGTATGGTCTTGGCCACTGTTCTGCAGCTCGGTTTCAGGGTTCTGACAATCTTCTTATAGCCTAGGCCATCTTTATGTGGAGCAACAATTCTTTTTTCAGATCCTTGGAGAGCTCTTTACCATGAGGTGCCATGTTGAACTACCAGTGATCAGTATGAGAGTGTGTGAGTGACAACAAAACCTGCTCCACAATCACACCTGAGATCTTGTAACATTAATTAGTCACATGATACTGGGGAGGGAAAGTGGCTATTTGGACAACATTTGGCCATTTTCACTTAAGGGTGTACTCACTTTTGTTGCCAGTGGTTTAAACAGTGTGTATTGAGTTATTTGTAGGGCACATCAAATTTACGCTGTTATACAAGCTGTACACTGACTACTTTACATTATATTAAAGTGTTAGATCTTCTGTGTTGTCCCATGAAATGATTTAAAAAAATATATAGAATAACGTAAGGGGTGTACTAACTTTCATAATATACTGCATATATAAAAAAAAATAATATTTGAGTGTTAATAATGTAAATCAGTACAGTATATGTATGTTTACCAGATACTTGTAATACTAAAGTAAGACGGAGTCTAGCAAATGATTTAATGGTATATTTTGCTTTCATTTTGCAATTAATAGTGTGAAGTCTTTTTTGCTGTCATTTGAGAACCCAGACATTTCTACACCTCATCAAGCTAAACTTTTAATTGACGATTTGTAAAGACTAACGGGAAAATAATAGCTGCTTAAATACCATCAAGAGGAGAGCAAATTAACTTAACATAGAACAATGAATAGGTAATTACAAAATGTCAATCCTTGTTTACTTAATGGAACCCAAGCAGAAAATAAAGTAGGTGATAAAGAAGTGTAGTAGGAAAGGAACATGGTGTCATGACGTACAGATACAACAATTAAAATAAATCAAGTCAACTAAGAAAGACACAGATGTAGCAGGCAATGTATTCCGTAAAGGGGAAAAATCAATTTAGGTTCTAAAGGTTATCACTGGGGATAGACATAAGAATTGTATACCGTAAGCTAAATTTAATTGACAGCCCATCTGTAGATGAAGCCATGGGCAATACAAAAGTGAAGGGGTGATACTAGTGCAGGGAAAATCCAATGAAAGGCCAATGTCCACTTATGTGAGCTGAGTAGACAACAATACATGTATCTCTGAAAGCCAGTAGTGAATAATGACATGGCTTCAGAGGGAATATCCATCTAGAAAGTGCACCATGCTCTACTTAAAGGGAACCTGTCACCAGGTTTTTGGCACCTAATCTGAGTTCAGTATAATGTAGAGACAGATATCCTGATTCCAGCGATGTGTCACTTACTGGGCTGCTTTGTGTATTTTTGATAATCTACTGCTGATCAAACAGTGACTTTATCATTAGAGGACTACTTGGCCTACTACCAGGAAGTCAAGAATATTCATGAGTGCTGTATAAATCCGCCTCCACCACTGATTAGAAGATTTCTGCCCATATACACTGTACACAGAAATCTGTCAATCAGTGCTATGGGCGGGGTTATAGAACTAAACAGTGATTTTATAAAAATGACAGCAAACAGCTCAGTAAGTGACATATTGCTGGAATCAGGGTCTCTGTCTCTACATCATGCTGCTCTCAGATGGGGTAGCAAAAATCTGCTGACAGATTCCCTTTAAGGAGAAAAGCTATGTACAGTCTTTTATTGGCAATTCCACCAACTTCCATGTAGCTAAATGTTTCATCCATTAACAAGCCTTGTAACATATATAAGTGACACTAGAGAGGTACAGTATATATCAGTAAGACTATGTATCAATGATCATCTAGAAGAAAAATGGTTAACAATGAAATACAAGGCAGACAGAATAAGAGTCGATATCTAATTGTCTAAATTAGTGCAAAATTCAAAGAATCCAAATTCAGCATTAAAAAATATATATTTTATTCACCCATGAAAAACATGTAGAAATCAATCCATTTTGTGCATATATTGAACAGCTAGGCCCAGGAAATGTGTTAGAGATTACAGGTTGATGCATTTCGAACCTAGCTAGTTCTTACCCATTACCAATACCCATTCTCCATCCATGTAAAATAAACTGCTCACAGTCAGTAATGCATGCAACTGCTAGGTTTTTTTTATCATGGCATTTGTAAGGTCACTTAGTGTCACAATAGACCTACTGGACATGGCAGAACATGCGGTGGAGGCTGTATGATAGTGGTACACAGGTGTAATTTGCACATGTGCATAAGGAATCATTCACACTAGCACTAATGCACATTACTGCTTTCTCTGTGTCAGCATTTTTAGTAAAACAAAAGCAACAGCATAAAAATAAAAACAACATAATGGGAAAAAAAAGGATGAAGGTCGGAAAAACTGTTCTTACCAAAATGTTTTCTGTTGAAAACCTTTTTTTACCATCTTAATAGAATGAAATAATTCTGATTATGAGATCCTGAATCAGAATCTTATATCATATTATGGGTCAAAAACAACTTGAAAAGAAAATAAATACGAAATTTGTAAGCAGATTAAAAAAATATGGCCAAAATGACTATAACGACTCAACTTCTGTTCACTGAAACTGCCTACAGTATTTGTGATGTCACCGAACTGTTCACATCTCCTAACACAGGCTGTGACCTTATAGTTGTGGCCAATGCAACTGCCTGATGCAAAGAACTACACTGGTTCCCATTGTAAGACAAGTACAGTATACTGTGTTTATGATATGATTAGTGTTGAGCGAACCCGGACCGGAAAAATCCGGATCCGCGCGGTTTGAGCGGCAGATCCGACTCTGACCCGGACGTGGGATTCGGGGTGCACGATCCGGATTCGGCAAAATTTATTTATTTTTTTCTCTCTCTCTCTCGCACTCTCTCTCTCGCGCTCTCTCTCTCTCACGCTCTCTCTCTCTCGTCCCGGATTCCGCTCGTCATTGACATATATTGGCCGGATTCCGGATCGAATCTCGGACTTCCATGTCAACCCGACACTGATCCGCCAGACCCAGATTATTAGCAATCTGCTCAACTCTAGATATGATCAATAAAAAATGTTACCATTACGTTCTCTTCCAGGGTTATCAAGGAGCATCTCACAAAATAAAAAGGTTCTCCTTTTCCTATCACTACGTATTTCTCATCTTCCAAGACTTCCAATCCTTTCCTAGCACTAAAATCCCAAAGAAGCAGTGCTCTTATTTCATTCATGCATGAGTGGATGCAGTCCTTGTGGGAAACTGTCATGAGTCCATGCATGCTCCTACGATGCTAATGAATTGCCAAAAGAATCATGATAGAGGTGACATTAGGTATACAGGGCAAAGCTTATGGCGCACTAAGTCAGATATCTTGGAGTCGTTACATCATCCAAGTCAGAGGCCATAAGTGGCACTTGCCAAGAAGTAAAAATGCTACTGACATAAATGTAGTGTAAAGTTGTACGTTACTGAATAATGGACACACTAGAAGGAAGATTGCTTAATTGACCAACCCCTGTAAGTTGGATAGAATTTATGACAATTTATAAATTTACATCATTCATTAACCTTTTATTTTTTTATATACAAAACATAAGGGCATATTTATCAAGGTAAAAGCTCCAGAATTGTTATGTAATTTGGCCAAAATGGGTAACATATTTATGCATTTTTGACACTTTTTGCACTTTTGTCTAACAGAGGCGTGATATTACAGAAAAAAGGAGCTGTTTATCAGAAAACTGGAGTGGCTTCATGTATAAAACCTGTGGCAAAAGTATAGCACAGGTTTCTGGCTCAATGTAAACGAGCTTAAAGAGAATTTGTCAGCAGGTTTTTGCTATCTCATCTGAAAGCAGCATGATGTAGGCAAAGAGATCCTAAATTCAATGATATATCAGTTAGATTACTGGATGCAGCCGTTCTGACACAATAATTTTTAGATTTAGCAATGTAGCAGAGCTTAGAGAGCTGTCCCACCCACACCAGGCTTCCAGTACAGATTGTACATTGACAGTGAGGTGTCAATCAGAGGAGGGGGCGTACCGGGCAACCATACAAGCGACAATGTAGTCCGAGCAATCAAAAATCCTTTTGTGTCTTGCTGCTTAAACAAACATAGCAAATAAACAACTGACTGGACTGTGACAATACAGGAAGCCCTGAATTTTCAGTGTTAACCTTTACAGCATGCTATCTTCAGCTTACATAGCAAAAACCTGGTGACATATTCCCTTTAGTCTTAAATTTAGATTTATTAGGCAGAATGAAACACTGATAAATCTAGCACAAATTAAGACTGGCTAGTCTAAAGCCTGCTTTACACGCTACAATTTTGCATACGATATTGTATGCGATGTGTCCCGCCCCCATCGCATGTGCAGCACATTCAATTTGTTGAACGTGTCGCACAAACGATTAATTGCTGTCACACGTACTTACCCTTCCATTAGACCTCGATGTGGGCGGCGAACATCCACTTCTTGGAGTGGGAGGGACGTTCGGCGTCACAGCGACGTCACGTGGCAGCCGGCCAATAGAAGCAGGGGGGCAGAGATGAGCGGGATGTAAACATCCCGCCCTCCTCCTTCCTTCCGCATTGCCAGCGGGAGCTGCGGGACACAGGTAAGATCTGTTCATCGTTCCCGGGGTGTCACACGCTGCGATGTGTGCTACCTCGGGAACATTGAACAACCTCACATTCAATTTTTAGTAATTGAACAACGTGCGTGCGATCAATGTTTTAATGTTCAATCGCAATCGCACGTAGCTGTTACACGTTACAATATAACTTACGATGCCGGATGTGCGTCACTTACGACGTGACCCCGCCGACACATCGTAAGATATATTATAGCGTGTAAAGTCCACTTTAGTTTCACCTATCTATGAAGTGGGCAGTATTGAATATGTCTCATTATTGTAATGTCAATGGCAGGTCAAACAGTCACTTGGGAATGGTGTCTTTTTAAGAAACGTGTGACATTGAAGTCAGATCAAATAATTATTACTGCTATTCATGGAATAATAAATTCAGTAAAACCCTGTCATAATATTCAGATACTAATATTATCATACGTGTTCATATTCCAAAGATACAGTGTATGTGTAGGATTACAACAACACTCTAAAGGGTAGTTTAATGTCAGAGGGGATGTAACTGTACAGGACCTTTCATGTGTTTGTATCAATATACGCTTATTTATGTCTATGTGTGTTTGTCTGGGAACGTATCTCGTAATTATATCTCAAACAGCTTCCCTAAGGCTGTATCTCTGATGGAGGTTAAGTATAAAATATCTACCATTACGCTGCACTAGTTATGTAACTTGACAGACCGTCTGAATGTACTTACTTTCCTCTTTATCTACACAAGGGATCATCAATAATGGATGCTAATACAAATTGATTGGATTGTACTGGAGAAAGGTTTAAGTGAAATCGGACTCAAATGCATAAATACTGTAATACTGGTTTTAACAGAAGCAGGATACAAACTAATGGACGATAGCTGGGATCAGACGCTGTAGAGTATCTTTATACAGCATATACCCATAAGCTATAGTAGATTTTGTAGTGTAAGATGCAGCCCATGATGTATGGGGGTCATACGTGATGGTCAATGAGTACAAAATCTGTCGCATTTACAGTTACTTCAATATTCGTGTGTCTTGACAGTTTCTATACCCACGAGAATTGCTTGTGTGCAAACATTTGAAGATATGCTAGGCAAAATGCGGTTCCGTTCCATCAGTCGTGTTTGTGGCTCTTCATATTTCTGTGATGGATTTGTAAGTCTATTTGAATAACTAAAAGTGGAGAAAAGCAGACAAATCTCCAGACATTCCCTCTGTGAATAAGGAGCTTCAGGACTTAAAGCAAAATCAAATGTACAGATACTTGAAAGAAATGACATTTTTCCATCTTCCTTTTTTTTTTTTTGCATAGGTTTAATGTAATTTTAAGTCATACAAGTAAAGCCATCATACTCATATAACAACGATTCAATCAGGAGGGCCAAAGTAATACAAAGTACTGGTACCATATACGTGACTCAATGTTAAGCGTTCAGCTGAAAAAATAAGAAAATGGGGAAAAATAGTTCAGCTAAAAGAACGATTCGGTCCAAAGTATATTGTTCTCCAATTATATTGGATCAACAAAATCAGGTTACAAAGACATTGTTTCAGTGTACCAAAGATCAAAAAACCCTGAGGAGGGCGATGGTACACGGCTAGTTTTCCCCATTTATGTACTTTATTTAGCTACATTAGTGAGACACTGGTTCCCTGCCTTACTGTGTGTATGGGAACAGCATCAACTAAGAATTTAAGGACCAAGTCTCAAAATAGAATTGTGCCTGGTAGTCGTGTGGCGCCCCTGACCTGGTCAGGCACCACTGAGTACTGCACCCATGCTGGGGACAGTACAAAACAGGTAATCCAGAAGGCTGACCGAGGTGTGACTACACAGGCGCATAGTGATCAGGTCTCACACATTTACCTTTGAGAGGACCCCTGGGGATCCCAGGAGGGGGCGAAGCCTGAGCGAAGCCTCCATCTCCACTCAAGGGGTGTGGTAGAGAGCCTGGTTGCTAGGTGGCGTAGGCAGGCACAAAAGGGAAAAGAGGAAGGAGGAGGAGAGGGGCAGTCTGAAGCAGAGTGTGGAGGAGTGAGGAGCATGGAAGTGGAGCTCAGACAGGAGCAGCAGTGCAGGTCCCACGAGTGAGCCGGTTTAGTGTGGAGCTCAGGGAAAGCAGACGTGAGGAGCAGACCCTGGAGCTGTTGCAGTCTAACAGCATCCGCGCAGTGACTACCGACGGGGGAGAACGGTCACCTGGGAGTGCTGCCCGAAATCCACACACAGCTAAAGATAGAGCAACGGAGTGGAAAGTAAGGAGACTGTCAGGGAGATACCAGGCCCAACGGGTAGCAGGTCCCAGTGCAGGGATAGATCCACCTTTCCCTTGCCAAACCTGCATGAGGGGGCACTTTACACCCCCAAGACAACACTACAGAGTCCGCAGCCACGTAGCCACAGTTAGGGCCCATAGTTCACAGGAGGCAAGCAGCTGGAGTGATCTGGTCCAGGCTACAAGCAAACGGGCCAAAAAGAAGGGGAGAGAGGCACCAGCAACTTCCCTGGGCGACCCCAGCAGGGCTTCAAGCAGGGGTTACCCCAAAACGGAAAGGGCTAAGGAAGGCGAGTCGGTAGCCACCCTCATCAGTCAGCCTAAAGGACACCTGGTTCCAGCCTGGTTCATCCCAGCTACGCCCGGGTTACTCACCCTGCCACCATCAGTGAGTAAAACCCCTGAAAGACATCCTGCTTGTGCGTGTGAGTCATTCTGCGACTTGTAGTTCCACACACTTACACAGGGCCCTGGGGCTTGCCTCACTCTCAGGAGGCTATTACAACTGACTGCACCCACCATCAGCCCCAGGCGTCCCTTAATCTGCAGTGGCGGTCCCCACTGACCGCAATTCTGAGAGTGGCGTCACGACAATCCTAGATAGAAGATTTCCTACCTGTGACAGGATCCAGCTGCGTGGAGTCCCTGAAGGTAATGCACCGACACAATACTTGCGGGGCTTCACATCTGGCGTCACGAACAGGATAAGGACTAGACCTGTTCAGACAGGTGACCATGTGCCTGGGCGGTCCGCTTGGAAAATTGGAAGCGCCGCCATATTGCCACCATGAAAAGCGCGCTGAAAAACAACAGCAGCCCGCGCTGGGAGAAGTTACCGCCCACGAAGAGGTGTGGCTACCCAGAGATCCCCTGAAGAGTCCTGACCTCGCAAGTGATGAGAGCGGAGGCGTTCAGAGACGTCGGGAAGGAAAGGGAGCCAGAAGCCTGCTGCTGGAAGAGGCAGAGCAGAAACTGATAAGCCTGCTGTTGGGAGAAGAGTTCAAGGCAGTGAAGGAACTGGCACTGAGACTGCAAGGAAGAGTCGGAGGTCTGCTGCTGAGAAAGGATCTGCAGAGCGGCGACGACGTGGTGAAGATGGCGTCTGAAGATAGGAGCCCAGAGCCGGGTTCCGCTGCCTGGTGGTCCTGGGAGCTTGCCCAGTTCAGTAACCGACTGGAAGCGAGGATCGTGCAGCAGATCCGAGAGGGACGTGCGGAGCTGCAGGAGATGGCTGCGGCGGTTCAGGCCTACGAGAGGGGAACCGCACGACGAGTGCCAGACCGAGCGGAGACGACTCAGACCCCGATGATGTTACCGATGGGTGAGTCCTGTGTTGCCCCTGTCAGCGCGAGTGCCCCGACCTCTGCAGCCATGCCCGCGGTCCCTGGAGAGATGCCCGGCGACGCTGAATCAGGCCGCAGCCACGCCAGGTGCGGCCCGCCGAGCCCAGGCCGCCGCAACGATGCCCAGCCCGGCCCGCAAAGATCCGGCTGCCAACGCGACCCTCCTCCACGCCGCAGGTGCGGCCCGCCAAGGACCGGCTGCAGCTGCGACGCCAATCCAGGCCGCAGAAGCGCCCAGCCCGGCCCGCACAGATCCCATCGCAGCTGCGACGCCAATCCAGGCCGCCGCAGCGATGCCCTGCTCGGCCCGCCAAGACCAGGCCGCTGCCACGCCAGGCTCGGCCCGCCAAGACCAGGCCGCTGCCACGCCAGGCTCGGCCCGCCAAGACAAGACTGTACAATTATTTACCTCGGCCTGCCAGGTCCGAGCAGGCACCGCTCCCCAGCCCAAGGAAGTCCCTGCTAGGAAGTCCCTGCTGGGGGAGGACCCCGAATACTGGAAGCTGAAGGCTGACCTAGAGGCCCAGTTCCCACAGGAGATGGTGGACCGGTATCTGCTCCCTCCGCACACCCCCAGGAAGACTCCGGCAATATCCACGCCAAAAAGTCCACTGCCCTGGCCGGCTGATGAACACCCATCCCCAGCGCTGCCACAACAGGAGTGCTCAGAAGAACTAAGGGGGAGAGGAGGACAGAAGGCTGAGGAGCTGACCCCGGAGCCATCAGCAGGGGATCCATGCCCAGAGCCAGAGATGTTGCCATATTCCCGCTGGGATGAAGAGAGCCCGACACCCTCCGCTGAGGAAGATTTGTCCAGAAACCTCACCTGGGAGCCTGCAAGCAGTGAAGTAGCAACCCAGCAGAATCCAGCCCGCAAGACACGGCGCCGCAGCAGAACAAAGTTTTCCCCTGCACAGCAATCTCCGAATAGGAAGGATGAAGTAACCGCCAGAGACTTGGAAGAGAAACGGTCTTTAAGGAGAGCCAAATCCCAGGTCAGAGGCCCACTTTGTCGTGGAGTAGTGGAAGACTTTAGTTTAAAATCAGGATATGGCTTTATAGTTGTACCTGGAATGAAAGAAGGCATCTTTGTGAATAGAAGGGATGTGAGAGCGCATTTACCTAGAGGACATCCAGGAAGAAACCTACGGGTAGGAGACTCAGTAGAATTCACGAAACATCAAGGAGAACGCGGATGGTACGCACTGGATGTTACACCATGTCCCAGAAGTCCCTACAGTAATCCTGTAAAAGAAACAGACACAGAAAAAGAAACAGACACAGAAGAAGAGGAAAGAAAAGACAAAGAACCCATTGATGAGACCACTACAGATGATGACAGAGATGGAGAAAGCAACAGGTGCCGCAGCCCTACAGGCCCAAGCCCTGGTGAGGAGGAATCTGTGTAAAGCATGTAAAGTAAAGTAAAGTACAGAAGTTAAAGTTTGAAGTTTTGCAACGTTTACATGTTCAAGAAATGTGCCCACATGAACTAATGTGAGAAACCCATGAACCTTAAGGCTATGAACTGGCTATAGCCACAAACTCTCGCAGTGTAAATAGTTACCCCAGAGGTACCACCACCAGAGCCAGCCTGTTTAGGGGCCTGGCTCGCCTGCAACCAGGGAGCATGCCTGTTTATGGGGCCTGGCTCTCCACCACAAACAGGGTACCTGGTCAGCACCAACTGTGGAGGCCGCCTCTACATCCTGCCAGAAGAGGCTGAAGGCGCGGCTCCACCAGGCCAGGTATACCCTGAAACCACCAGACCATGAAAGCCGCCTCTACATCCTGCCAGAAGTGGCTGAAGGCGCGGCCAACGAGAGAGGGTTTAGGGTGGGTTAACGGACTTGTGGGTGGAGGGTGGTGATGTATGGTACCTGATGGTTTTAAAACGTTTTACCATGTTTTAATGTTTTACGCATTTTAAAATGTTGTCTTGCAGCCCGAGGACGTGCTGGTGATAACTAAGGGGGAATGTGGCGCCCCTGACCTGGTCAGGCACCACTGAGTACTGCACCCATGCTGGGGACAGTACAAAACAGGTAATCCAGAAGGCTGACCGAGGTGTGACTACACAGGCGCATAGTGATCAGGTCTCACACATTTACCTTTGAGAGGACCCCTGGGGATCCCAGGAGGGGGCGAAGCCTGAGCGAAGCCTCCATCTCCACTCAAGGGGTGTGGTAGAGAGCCTGGTTGCTAGGTGGCGTAGGCAGGCACAAAAGGGAAAAGAGGAAGGAGGAGGAGAGGGGCAGTCTGAAGCAGAGTGTGGAGGAGTGAGGAGCATGGAAGTGGAGCTCAGACAGGAGCAGCAGTGCAGGTCCCACGAGTGAGCCGGTTTAGTGTGGAGCTCAGGGAAAGCAGACGTGAGGAGCAGACCCTGGAGCTGTTGCAGTCTAACAGCGTCCGTGCAGTGACTACCGACGGGGGAGAACGATCACCTGGGAGTGCTGCCCGAAATCCACACACAGCTAAAGATAGAGCAACGGAGTGGAAAGTAAGGAGACTGTCAGGGAGATACCAGGCCCAACGGGTAGCAGGTCCCAGTGCAGGGATAGATCCACCTTTCCCTTGCCAAACCTGCATGAGGGGGCACTTTACACCCCCAAGACAACACTACAGAGTCCGCAGCCACGTAGCCACAGTTAGGGCCCATAGTTCACAGGAGGCAAGCAGCTGGAGTGATCTGGTCCAGGCTACAAGCAAACGGGCCAAAAAGAAGGGGAGAGAGGCACCAGCAACTTCCCTGGGCGACCCCAGCAGGGCTTCAAGCAGGGGTTACCCCAAAACGGAAAGGGCTAAGGAAGGCGAGTCGGTAGCCACCCTCATCAGTCAGCCTAAAGGACACCTGGTTCCAGCCTGGTTCATCCCAGCTACGCCCGGGTTACTCACCCTGCCACCATCAGTGAGTAAAACCCCTGAAAGACATCCTGCTTGTGCGTGTGAGTCATTCTGCGACTTGTAGTTCCACACACTTACACAGGGCCCTGGGGCTTGCCTCACTCTCAGGAGGCTATTACAACTGACTGCACCCACCATCAGCCCCAGGCGTCCCTTAATCTGCAGTGGCGGTCCCCACTGACCGCAATTCTGAGAGTGGCGTCACGACAATCCTAGATAGAAGATTTCCTACCTGTGACAGGATCCAGCTGCGTGGAGTCCCTGAAGGTAATGCACCGACACAATACTTGCGGGGCTTCACAGTCGCAGACCCCTTTAAGGTGAGCATACGACGTTAAGCACCTGTTTATACCTGACTTTTATCTAAACCTTAACCAAAGTTATGCGTGCCCTGTTTATAGAATGTCTATACATACTTCATTGTAAAAGGGATTGTCCAATCTTAGTGGAATTATTCCAAGCATTGCACTATACCAAATCGTAAGAGTGTAGAAAGCACCATTCTGGACAATTGACTCTTCTGGACAACACTAAAGTGGACAACACCAATTTAGTTCTTTTTCTCCCTCCTATCCACCCCAGCTCCACTCTCCCCAATTCCAAACCCTCCACCTTAATAAAAACTATTTTGTTCCCAAACCTACCAGGCAAAATAGAAAAAAATAAAACCTCCCCAGGTCTACCAAGGGATTAAAAAAAAACTCTGGCCCAACCAATTCTACCAAAGCATTAAAGGGACACTCAAGCCAAACCAATTATACCAAGGGTTTAAAGGGCCACTCCAGCCCAACCAATTATACCAAGGGATTAAAGGGACACTCCAGCACCAACCAATTATACCAAGGGAATAAAGGGACACTCCAGCCATACCAATGTTTTTAATTTATCCAACTGCAAACTTACAGTGACAATTTTCGATTTTATCTAAGGGGCTCTCATTTTATTCACCTAATGAATCAGACAATTTTAATCTCTTTTTAGACCTGCATGCCTTTGGTCACACATAAACCTTTTTCTGTTTTCTGTTAAATAAAAACAAATCACCTCAGTCCAGTACCCCGATATCGGGTTTACATGTACATGTCTATCCAAAGTCCAGCGTCTATCTGCTGGAAAACCAAAGACACTTCCGTAACATCTTTGTAGACTTTAGTCCTTCATGACTTTAAAGGGAACCTGTCAGCAGAAATTTCCCCTAAAACCTCACAGATTCCCCCTCTGCAGCTCCTGGGCTGCATTCTAGAAAGGTCCCTGTTATTATTGGGCCCCCTTTCTGACCAAAAAAAAGAGTTTATAAAGAGGTACCTTTTTGGCTTCGGATTCTATAAATCAGACACGGGGGCGGGCAGCCTGATGGCCGTTATTCTGCCCCCCTGGTCCTGTATGCCGCCCCCATCGCTGATTTCCATACTTTTGGACGCCGCCCACTGCTCCAGCCATCCCCGCGCATGCCCAGTGCCAGTCTCACGGGACTGAGCACTGTGACTGCTGGTGACGTGTGCGCAGGCAAGTGATTATGGGCGGGACTGTGACTGTTATCAGCAAGTACCCGCCCATAATCTCGTGAGCGCGCAAACCTCTCCAGCGTCACACTGTGCTCAGTGTAGATGCTAGACTGTATGGGCTGCTTCCAGGGATGACGTCCCTTTGTCACGTGATAGGGGTGTGTTCAAAATACTATCACGTGACAAAGGGATGTCATACCTGAAAGCAGCCCATACAGTCTAGCATCTACACTGAGCACAGTGTGACGCTGGAGAGGTTTGCGCGCTCACGAGATTATGGGCGGGTACTTGCTGATAACAGTCACAGTCCCGCCCATAATCACTTGCCTGCGCACACGTCACCAGCAGTCACAGTGCTCAGTCCCGTGAGACTGGCACTGGGCATGCGCGGGGATGGCTGGAGCAGTGGGCGGCGTCCAAAAGTATGGAAATCAGCGATGGGGGCGGCATACAGGACCAGGGGGCAGAATAACGGCCATCAGGCTGCCCGCCCCCGTGTCTGATTTATAGAATCCGAAGCCAAAAAGGTACCTCTTTATAAACTCTTTTTTTTGGTCAGAAAGGGGGCCCAATAATAACAGGGACCTTTCTAGAATGCAGCCCAGGAGCTGCAGAGGGGGAATCTGTGAGGTTTTAGGGGAAATTTCTGCTGACAGGTTCCCTTTAAGAACATTAACATAGCTATATTCAGTAGGTCTATTCGTACTGTCACCTGCATGGAGAGAGCAGCAATTACATCTCTCGGAAAGAACACCAATATTGTGGTCTGACCAGCAGACGTGTGGTGGATTCTTATGCAGGACCGTAACGACCACCTCATAGAGGCATATAACCTGCCTTCTAATCCAAAACATTACTCTCGTATATATTCAGACCCCTTTGAATCAATATAGGTCCACTACTCTACTTTCAACCGTAAAATTGCAGGACAGGGCATCTTCCACAGGAAAGAAAAAAGTTTCTCACTATCACAGACCTCAATAAAACTTTTCTCCATCATTTAACAAAGATCCATACACACCTTACAGATCCCCCCTGTCGCCCCATCATTTCTAGCATAGGATATCTTACTCATATCTTGCCATATTATTTGCATATCATCTTCCAAACATACGCTGAAAACTTGTGAGGTCACTTACAAGACTCTGCCCATTTAATTAGGATAATAAAGGTGTTTACTGGAATGAGTTGTTTACATTCCTCACTTTAGATGCCTTTGCTCTCTATACAAATATTAAACATAATATTGGTTTACAATGCACCAATGAATTTCTAGTAAAAGCTCAAGAATCAGCCAGCAACACAATTCTTTCATTATGGAAAATCTTGAATTTATTTTAACTTCCAAGAACATAATCCTTATCAAAAATGCAACACAGCAATGGGGAAGAGAGTGGCCCTAAATTTTGCAAATATATTCATGAGGGTCTTCAAAGACCACCACATATACCAATCTAAACATTTGCGAGTTTCATGACTTATAAAAGGTAGATTGATGACCTCTTTTTCATCAGGAAGGGCAATATTAGAAACATTTCTAATGTCGTCAAAAAAACTCAACTTCAACAGTTGGGGCACCACATTTACACCAACTGTCAATAAAGATTCCATCAATTTTTTTTAGATTTGACCATTTCGCATCAGGATAATTTTATCATCCCTAAGACCTATTTCAAAGAAAAGGATACTAACAGATATATCCACGTCTCCTGTAATCACTAAAAGAACTGGTTAACTAATATTCCATATTATCGATACCAGTGCATCAAGTGGAATTATATTAATGAAAAGGACAATAGGCAACAAGCAGATGTCCTCAAGGAGCATTTTTTCATCCCCAGTTATCCCTCAAAAATAAACTTAAATGTGCCTTTCAAGAAACCAGTCCGCTAACAAAACAACTGTGCTTGGATTCAACATTGAAAAAATAAATAACGGATAGTAATGAATATATGAGCAATTTCATTACTACCTACAACTCTGCTCATCTGCCTCCAAGAAAAATCTGATGTAAATACTGCCATCTTTTACAAAAGGATACTGTTCTAGGTCCCCTGATTCCAAACTATCTGAAAGTGACCTTCAGACGTGGGACCTCCAAAAATGTAAAGAACTGTGGTGGTAAAACCAATTGTGAGAACTCTTAGGCTGATACCACACAATGATTTTGGCATTGATGAAAGTTTGCTAGGTGTCGCTGCTACATCGCAGTGCAATACAAGAGGAGTTACCTGAGGGTAATGTAAGGTTGACAAGCAAGTCACAAAAAATGTGCCCTGGTTTTAATTCTTGTGAGTTTATTTTTGCAAAACTGTTGGTAACCCTATTGCGCTTCGAAGTAGCAGTGACACCTAGCAAAGTTTGAACGAATCAGCTGGTGTCATGGCTAAAGGTACCATGTAGCCTTAAGCGGGCTTTACACGCTACGATATCGTTAATGAATTATCGTCGGGGTCACGGTGTTTGTGACGCACATCCAGCGTCATTAACGATATCGCAGTGTGTGACACTTATATGTGACCTAAAACGATCGCAAAAGTGGCAAAAATTGTTTGCCGCGGAGAGGTCGTCCTAAAACAAAAAATCATTTTCTTCTAATTAGCGATGTTGTTCCTCGTTCCTGCGGCAGCAAACATCGCTGTGTGACACCGCAGGAGCGAGGAACATCTCCTTACCTGCCTCCACCAGCTATGCCTCCACCCCTCCGCTTCTATTGGACGCCTGCCTTGTGACGTCGCTGTGACGCCGCACGACCCACCCCCTTAGAAAGGAGGCGGATCGCCGGCCAGAGCGACGTCGCAGGACAGGTAAGTCCGTGTGACGGGGGTAAGCGAGGTTGTGCACGACGGGCAACGATTTGCCCGCGTCGCACAACCGACGGGGGTGGGTACGATCGCTTGCGATCTCGCTAGCGAGATCGCAGCGTGTAAAGCCCGCTTTAGACTTAAAGTCTTTATACACATTAGAGTCAGCTAATGCTAATTGAGAATTTTTGCAGGATGCAACTAACCATCCAATATGTATTGGTATTCCCAGCTATCCCTAACAGATAATGGGAGAAGAGATAAGATTTGGGGAGATAGAATTTAGATGACAGATACTTGTGTCCATGGAGAGATAAGGCACCTCCAAATGTGTGTGGCAATGATTTACTCCCTTCTTTCCATTGATAATGCATGAACGCTTGGCCAAGCATCTGCATAGGGAAGCCAAGAGAGATAGTTTGTAGGCAAACCTCAGTAGGTAACTAAGGTGTGTAGACACCTTTACACCTTTCAGAAGTTTCCCATAAAACATTTGAAGGAGTTTCTCAGGACAACTTTTTTCCTTCTGCAACTTTATTGACTAGAAAACAGTCAGCACTAAGTACATTTCTGAAGAAGTTATTTGGTATTAGCTGAGCAGAAACCAAGAGGAAAGCCCCAAATTCACCCCACTATCTATCACTTTCATACAGTCAGGGCCAGAAATATTTGGACAGTGACACAAGTTTTGTTATTTTAGCTGTTTACAAAAACATGTTCAGAAATACAATTATATATATAATATGGGCTGAAAGTGCACACTCCCAGCTGCAATATGAGAGTTTTCACATCCAAATCGGAGAAAGGGTTTAGGAATCATAGCTCTGTAATGCATAGCCTCCTCTTTTTCAAGGGACCAAAAGTAATTGGACAAGGGACTCTAAGGGCTGCAATTAACTCTGAAGGCGTCTCCCTCGTTAACCTGTAATCAATGAAGTAGTTAAAAGGTCTGGGGTTGATTACAGGTGTGTGGTTTTGCATTTGGAAGCTGTTGCTGTGACCAGACAACATGCGGCCTAAGGAACTCTCAATTGAGGTGAAGCAGAACATCTTGAGGCTGAAAAAAAAGAAAAAATCCATCAGAGAGATAGCAGACATGCTTGGAGTAGCAAAATCAACAGTCGGGTACATTCTGATAAAAATGTAATTGACTGGTGAGCTTGGGAACTCAAAAAGGCCTGGGCGTCCACGGATGACAACAGTGGTGGATGATGGCCGCATACTTTCTTTGGTGAAGAAGAACCCGTTAACAACATCAACTGAAGTCCAGAACACTCTCAGTGAAGTAGGTGTATCTGTCTCTAAGTCAACAGTAAAGAGAAGACTCCATGAAAGTAAATACAAAGGGTTCACATCTAGATGCAAACCATTCATCAATTCCAAAAATAGACAGGCCAGAGTTAAATTTGCTGAAAAACACCTCATGAAGCCAGCTCAGTTCTGGAAAAGTATTCTATGGACAGATGAGACAAAGATCAACCTGTACCAGAATGATGGGAAGAAAAAAGTTTGGAGAACAAAGGGAATGGCACATGATCCAAGGCACACCACATCCTCTGTAAAACATGGTGGAGGCAACGTGATAGCATGGGCATGCATGGCTTTCAATGGCACTGGGTCACTTGTGTTTATTGATGACATAACAGCAGACAAGAGTAGCCGGATGAATTCTGAAGTGTACAGGGATATACTTTCAGCCCAGATTCAGCCAAATGCCGCAAAGATGATCGGATGGCGCTTCATAGTACAGATGGACAATGACCCCAAGCATACAGCCAAAGCTACCCAGGAGTTCATGAGTGCAAAAAAGTGGAACATTCTGCAATGGCCAAGTCAATCACCAGATCTTAACCCAATTGAGCATGCATTTCACTTGCTCAAATCCAGACTTAAGACGGAAAGACCCACAAACAAGCAAGACCTGAAGGCTGCGGCTGTAAAGGCCTGTCAAAGCATTAAGAAGGAGGAAACAAGCGTTTGGTGATGTCCATGGGTTCCAGACTTAAGGCAGTGATTGCCTCCAAAGGATTCGCAACAAAATATTGAAAATAAAAATATTTTGTTTGGGTTTGGTTTATTTGTCCAATTACTTTTGACCTCCTAAAATGTGGAGTGTTTGTAAAGAAATGTGTACAATTCCTACAATTTCTATCAGATATTTTTGTTCAAACCTTCAAATTAAACGTTACAATCTGCACTTGCATTCTGTTGTAGAGGTTTCATTTCAAATCCAATTTGGTGGCATGCAGAGCCCAACTAGCGAAAATTGTGTCACTGTCCAAATATTTCTGGACCTAACTGTATAGCTTATTAATAAGTGTATTCCTAATGAAAAAAATACAACAAATATCTAAAATTTAATTGGGGTCACCTTGCCACTGAATATTTACTCAGGTCTAGAATAAATGCCACTCAACTGTAATTCCGGGTATTAAAGGGACTCTGACAGCAGATTTCTGCAGTGCAACCTGAAGATAGCATGCTGCAAGTGTAAAAAAAGAGACTTCAGCCCTGCCTCTGTTATCTCAGTCTTTCTTTGTTCACCTGCAATGTTAGCTTCAGCTTGTTATCTTTATCATTAGTGGGTCTCAGCCTCATTTGAGCTGTAGTGACTAATCTAAGTGATACATCATTGAACTCAGGGCCTTTTTGCCTACATCATGCTGCTCTGAGATGAGGTAGCAAAAACATGCTGACAGATTCACTTTGCATTTACCATTTACATGCAACCCTGTGCTGATATGGTCTTTTTACTGTTTTACGGCACAATCACAACTATTTTACCTGCAAGACTTCACGGCTGTTCATAATCGTAGCATGACCACAGTGTGTGAACACAGTCTTAGAAGACTTGTCACAGTCCCACATCACATACATGACCTGCTCTAAGAGAAATGTTGTCATATGTGGAAAATTACAGCTTCCACATTTATTTATTTTTTTAATAAACAATCTGGAATAGGCGGACCAAAGCCATAATACTATAGTTTATTGAAGATTTCCAGATAATATAAAGTATGCTTAATGCTAGGTTCAGGATTGCCATCTTTGACACAGCATTTACTAATTCCAATTACATTTATGGGAATAATTATTTTTTCTGGATAGTTTTTAAGCAATTCCTAATAAAAATAGATAAAAGACGGTTTGTGCTCGTAGAAAATCCCTTGTTCGGTATGTAGCACACTGATTTGCATAGATAGGGGATGTCATGGAAAGAAAAATGCGAGATAGATATCTTATTTAGAAACATGCCGTATAAAACGGACTTTTCCCATTGTGCAATGTTTTGCGTGTATCTCCCGAGGCTTTATTCTTTCAGTAGCGAGTTATTTAAGATGAGTGATGGATAACTTAACACAATTCGGTCGTCTTCCTTTTCTCTGCTAAGTATCAGGTGTAGGAAGAAGAGCATGAATACTTAATGGGAGGAACGCAGTTATAGGTGAGAAAGTTTATGTGTGAACTTTGATCGTACGTATTAATACCTTAATCCTTTGTTATTGACATAACAGCCATTCTGCTCTTTTTAATTGTTGCTGGATCTACAGTATGGACAGAGTCCAAGAGTTCCTTGAATGTCTTCTATAGACCTGCTGAATTCCACTTAATCTACAATGCCGTGCATGTCTATTAATTGCACTTTGCAGTAATCCGACGTGTATTTCCTTTTATTTCTGCTACTCTGCTCAGTGCAGCGCCCTTTGGCTATGTATGTGTTAAAATGCTTTGCTAGATTTTTATTTCAAGAGCACTCAAGGACAAAGAAAAAGCTTCTTGTTTCATTCTGGTTTTATCTCAAGCCCCTCCCGACTGTTACATTGGTAAAGGGATTAGCTTGTAAAGCATTAATTCTCTTCTCATGAAAATCCCCCAAAAAAAACAAGTATTGACAATTTGATCACATCAGTCCCATCACTTAGCCTGCAGATCCGGTAGCATACACAATTCGGTGATTCCAGGCGGTGGAAGGGTTACATTCTCCGTTAGGGTTAGTCCAGTTCTTTTTTCCATGTTCTAACCACTGTACTGCTCGGTAAAGCAGCATATAACTCATTAGCACAATCTTGCTAATTGAATTTGATTTAGTGTCAACACTGTCACGGTCACATAGCGGCACACCAATAAAATTTCAGTCTGGCTTGCTGTGATCATTAAACCCAGTTATCTAACAACAGGAGCTTGGCCTCTGTGCTGTAGGTTGTCAGATCAAACTTGCCTGAACATTGGATTTTTACCCGGAGGCACATTGGGGAGAGGGAAGCTATTATTGCTTTAGGTTCCCTGGAAATTATTAGGACGTTTCAAAAAATTCTAGATAAAGAGCTGAGCTTATTGCCACTTTATACTGTGATCCCTGTTATTATCAAAGGCATTCCCTGGCTTCTAGAGAGGGTCGCAAAAAGCATTAACACTAGGGTGAAAGGAAGCTAGGAACATATTTTAAGGCGAAAATAGTAACTCTTTGTGCTCTTCCTCTCATTATCGTCTGTTTAAAATCTATTGGATGCCCATACCTCATAGCAAAGAACAATTTTAAAAATATTCCCTAAGCGAGATATTAAATTGTGCAATTTTAAAGCTTGGGGAGAAATGTGGTTACTAAAACAATCTTAAAGCCTTTGTTCATCATTGGTGAAAAGGCAAAAAGGAGATCTGTTCCCATTGTCTTTCAATGCAGTGGATTAAACTGTGGCATGATATATTTCTTTGTTCTGCTTCATAATCTGCTTCGCTTATGGTGCCCTTACTCATTGCATTACCGTTGTGTAAGCCCACCAATTTTGATATCTAATGTTATCTCCTGACCCTCGCCAATGACAGATGTTGGATTTCAATTTGCCAGGCTCTTTGTTCTCACTGGAGATAGACTGCCGCTAGAGGTCTTTGGCAGCTGCTTCCCTCCATTCAAGACACAAGCATGCTCAAAAAAATGTCGAATGGAATAGCAGTTAGATTAATTCTGTTGGCTAACAGTTATCTTAGATGCAAATCGCCTTTAGAAAATGAAGGTCTAAACTTCTGACAATGGATAACATTAATTTGCAGCAAGATGGCTCAATAATTATCCTTGTTGTTATGTGTTCATGGCATCCTGGGTTAAAACCTGCCCTAGGACCACATCTAATGGAGTTTGTGTTTTTTTCTATGTTTTGTGTGGGTTTCCTCTGATGCTCCAAAAACATAAAGATAGGCAGGGTCGGCGTCAGCATCCGGCATACCCGGGCAAGTGCTGAGGCCATGGACTGCTTGGGGGCCCACTCACTGTCGTATTCTACGGTCCCTGGGCCGATTCCTGGCAACCGCAGTGCTTGGGCGATAGCTGAACTTTGCTGGCTGCTGGCACACTTGCCCGCAGCATTCAGAGAGAGGAGCCACAGTACTGCCAGCGTCCTGCTGGCACTGAGCTGTATGTCCCCCAAGCCAAGTGCTGTAAACCCACCAGAGCTGCATGTCCCCCACAACAGTGCTGTATACACCCAAGAGATGCATGTCCCCCCAACTCCAGTGCTATTTACCCCCCAGAACTGCATGTTCCCCCCACCCCAGTGCTGGATACCCCCAGAGCTGCATGTTCCCCAACCCCAGTGCTGTATACCCCCTAAAGCTGCATGTCTCCCCACCCCATTGCTGTATCTCCAGAGCTGCATGTGTGCCCCCACCCCAGAGCTGTATACCCCCCAGAGCTGCATGTGTGCCCCTACCCCAGTGCTGTATACCCCCCAGGAGTTGTATGTCCCCCAACCCCAGTGCTGTATACCCCCAGTGCTGCATGTCCCCCATCCCCAGTGCTCTATACTCCTCAGAGCTGTATGTCCTCCAACCCCAGTGCTTTATACCCTCCAGAGTTCTATGTCCCCTACATCAGTGCTGTATACCACCCAGATCTGTTTGTACCCCCACCCCAGTGCTGTAAACCCCCAGAGCTGTATGCCCCCCAGACATGTCTGTTCTCCACGTAGCTGAATGTTCCCCCACCCCAGAACTGAATGCCCCCCTCTAGAGCTGTATGCCCCCCTTCCCAGTAATGTGTATGCCCCCCAGTAATGAGTATGTACCCTGCCTCTTCTGTGATGTGTTATACAGCAGTGTCAGTGTGCACTGTGCGTGGCCATGTCTGTTAGTGACGGGCACCAGTCAGTGTGGCACATCTAAATGCCCGGGAGGAAATGGAAGGAAGACAAGCAGGGAGGTGAGTGAGGCTGCTGCCAGCTTACCCATATTATAAATACCTCTAATGTCTCTGTAGCTTTGATCTGTGTATCTATGTATGTTTGTGTATATGACTGTGTATAGACTTATGTCTATTTATATGTGTTTTAGTGAATTTGTCTTTAAATATATATGTCTGCCTGTATTTATACATATCTGTGTGTGTCTGCATGTGCATGGGGCCCATTGAGACTCTTTCGCTTGGGGCCCTCAAAACCTGGAGCCGGCCCTGAAGATAGGTAATTTAAATTATGAGCCCACCTTGGGGACAGTGATAATGATAGCTGTCAAATGCTGTAGAATATGTTGGCACTCTTATAGGTAAACATAAACATACAAAAGAATAAAATAAATAGGTGTCTTGTCCATTAAAATTCCACTTAAGGGAACCTGTCATGTTACCAAACGCTATTTAAGTGCAGAAAAATGGTTAAATTCCAGTTAATAGCTATTCAATGCTGTCCAGCATTTTTCCTTCTGGGAGCCGCTGGCTTTCAGTCATAGAGGTGTGCCGAGCAGCTTCAGTCACCGCTCAGTATACTGTGAGTGGTGGATGAATGCACACACTGGCACTTTGATTTCACAGTTCTACAGCACATCTAAATTCCTAAAATAGGATTGGAAATATTTTAAAAAGTATTCCTTTGAAAGCATTTTTGGCATGCCAGCCAGACAAATTATCACATTAGTAGGGTTCAAATGAGGTGTCTTTATCATGGAAGCCTTGCTAGTGGAACCAATGGATGAGAGGAATGGTGAAACTTTCAAAAAAATTATAAATATATTTTCTCCAATGTTTTCATATACTGTGCCCCAGACAGCACACGCCCCCAGAGATGACTCTGAAAAAATGCCCAGTTGCACTACAAGGAGAGATCTCATATACTGTGCCCCAGATAGCACACATCCCCAGAGATGACTCTGAAGAAATGCCCTGTTGCACTACAAGGAGAAATCTCATATACTGTGCCGCAGATAGCACACGCCCTCAGAGATGACTCTGAAGAAATGCCCTGTTGCACTACAAGGAGAAATCTCATATACTGTGCCGCAGATAGCACACGCCCTCAGAGATGACTCTGAAGAAATGCCCTGTTGCACTACAAGGAGAAATCTCATATACTGTGCCGCAGATAGCACACGCCCTCAGAGATGACTCTGAAGAAATGCCCTGTTGCACTACAAGGAGAAATCTCATATACTGTGCCGCAGATAGCACACGCCCTCAGAGATGACTCTGAAGAAATGCCCTGTTGCACTACAAGGAGAAATCTCATATACTGTGCCGCAGATAGCACACGCCCTCAGAGATGACTCTGAAGAAATGCCCTGTTGCACTACAAGGAGAAATCTCATATACTGTGCCGCAGATAGCACACGCCCTCAGAGATGACTCTGAAGAAATGCCCTGTTGCACTACAAGGAGAAATCTCATATACTGTGCCCCAGATAGCACCCCCTCCCAGAGATGACTCTGAAGAAATGCCCAGTTGCACTACAAGGAGAAATCTCATATACTATGCCCCAGATAGCACCCCCTCCCAGAGATGACTCTGAAGAAATGCCCTGTTGTACTACAAGGAGAGCTCTCATATGCTGTGCCCAAGATAGCACCCCCTCCCAGAGATGACTCTGAAGAAATGCCCTGTTGTACTACAAGGAGAGCTCTCATATGCTGTGCCCAAGATAGCACACATCCCCAGAGATGACTCTGAAGAAATGCCCTGTTGTACTACAAGGAGAGATCTCATATACTGTGCCCAAGATAGCACACGCCCCCAGAAATGACTCTGAAGAAATGCCTAGTTGCACTACAAGAAGAGATCTCATATACTGTGCCCCAGATAGCACACGCCCCCAGAGATGACTCTGAAGAAATGCCCTGTTGCACTACAAGAAGAAATCTCATATACTGTGCCGCAGATAGCACACGCCCTCAGAGATGACTCTGAAGAAATGCCCAGTTGCACTACAAGAAGAAATCTCATATACTGTGCCCCAGATAGCACACGCTCTCAGAGATGACTCTGAAGAAATGTCCTGTTGTACTACAAGGAGAGATCTCATATGCTGTGCCCAAGATAGCACACACCCCCAGAGATGACTCTGAAGAAATGCCCTGTTGTACTACAAGGAGAGATCTCATATACTGTGTTCCGGATAGCACACGCCCCCAGAAATGACTCTGAAGAAATGCCTAGTTGCACTACAAGAAGAGATCTCATATACTGTGCCCCAGATAGCACACGCCCCCAGAGATGACTCTGAAGAAATGCCCAGTTGCACTACAAGAAGAGATCTCATATACTGTGCTCCGGATAGCACACGCCCCCAGAGATGACTCTGAAGAAATGCCCAGTTGCACTACAAGAAGAGATTTCATATACTGTGCACCAGATAGCACACGCCCTCAGAAATGACTCTGAAGAAATGCCCTGTTGCACTACAAGGAGAAATCTCATATACTGTGCCCCAGATAGCACACGCCCCCAGAGATGACTCTGAAGAAATGCCTAGTTGCACTACAAGGAGAGATTTCATACACTCTGCTCCCAAAGCAATAAATCTGAATATCTCTCCAATATGGCGACACAGTGCAAAATAGAAAAAAATGGCAGAATCAGAGGAGCACAGGGATTTTTATACAATACTTAAATAATTTTTTTAAGCAAATAAAAGATTGTCTTTGGACAAGATTATTTCCTGCGTGTAGTATACTTTCTTACACATACACATTGCACATAGGGTTAAATGATTTCCATGTAACTGCTTTTAGCACCTTATGCCGATACCCATTTCTAACACAGATGTCAAATCTGGGGACCATTTTGAATATACCTTGTAGTATCATGGTAATATAGGAAATGTATTTATTTTACTTACTTATATAACACCATTAATTTTGCACTTTATACAGTAGGCATTATCCTCATTGTTTCCATAGGCCCTCACAATCTAAAGGGTGCTTTACACGCTGCGACATCGTTCGTGCGACGTGTGGTGAGCACTGCCGTAGCGAACAATAGCGTCATGGGGGAGGTGCGTTCGGCGTCACAGCGATGTCACAGCGGCGTCACTAAACGGCCGCCCAATAGAAGAGGAGGGGAGGAGATGAGTGGCCAGAACATGCCACCCACCTCCTTCCTTCCTCCTTTCCGGTGGATGCAGGTAGGATGATGTTCATCGTTCCTGCGGTGTCACACACAGCGATGTGTGGTGCCGCAGGAACGACGAACAACCTGCAGAATGCACCACCAACGATATGATTAGGAGCGACGTGTCAATGGTCAACGGTTTTTGCCGTTTTTGCGATCGTTGATCGTCGCTCCTAGCTGTCACACGCTGCGATGTAGCTAACGTCGCCGGATGTGCGTCACAAACACCGTGACCCCGACGATATATTGTTAGCGATGTCACAGCATGTAAAGCACCCTTAACAGAAGGTACGTTTTGTCTGGTATTAGGGGTGTAGGTAAAAGGTACATTCCAAGATCCTCAGGATTAAAGGCTTTTCTTCCAAATAAAGAGACAGCAGATTTATAAATTGTAGAAGACAGAGGGCCCGGGTCCAGGAGTTTCATATTATTCCATATTTCGGCATCATTGCTAGTGTTTGGGAACAGTCTCCTACATGAACAATTGTGTCTAGTTGATGCGTTCACACATGTAGGTGGCATGATCTGTGTGCCAGTTCTGCACTGGTCTTTAATCAAATTGTTATGTGATTGCCATAAAGCCATTTAGTGGTTACGAGGGATGCTGAGACTACCCTTCTGTTTTGTTTATTTGCTCAGCGCCAGCAATGCACGCAAGTCTAAGTACTTTAGCATACAACCTGGACTCTTGCTGTTGAAACAAATTCAGGGAACATGTCGAGGTTACTGTTTATTTTTATGCGCGGTGACTGCCTGGTGTGCCCTCGCAGTGCATTAATTCAGCAGCTCAACCCCGGAACACCTTTCCAATGTTTTTCAGCCTTCTTAGCAGTAAAAAGGATAAAGTACAACCATTTAGCAGCACACACAAAAGTTGAGATACTGACACTAGGTTTAGTGATAAGCCAGAAAAACAGTAGCTTTATCATACAACTTGAAATATAGGAAGGAATATATATATCACATTTACTATACAATATATTTAACCCATTATAAAGCAGATACACAGAAGCCAGACAATGGCTGCGGTACATGACAAAGACAAATCTGAACTTACGACCC